>NC_080672.1:33505970-33695905 GCF_030247195.1 Topomyia yanbarensis | reverse complement strand
CTTTGTTACAAACAATTGGGCCCCACAGCTAGCCACTGTAACAACAAGGCACGCTATGCAAAATGCGGAGAGAATCATCAGAATCGTTTTCTCAGCAGGGATTCTGAAAAGTGAATATACTGCAAAGAGACCCCGCATAACCTCTTTACATGCTTTGTCTATAAATTGCGCAGGAAAAAACTGAGCGTTCCTTTAAACAACGTTCCGAGCGCTCTTATGTAGAAAATACTATAAAGAGCTGCGCCACCGACTACGTATAATCACTATGATTCCTTGTTCAATGTGGACTTTGACTTTGACGACCCCATTAAAGGCACATGCTCCACTGTGACAAGGAGCTTTCGGAAGAGGAAAATCATTTCCTTCTCTAAGTTTCCCCATTAAGGCTCCAAAATGCCCCCTGATGTGTCGCAAAATGTTATAACTATAGGAACCATAGGGATTTCCAGCGCTTCGTGGGGCAGTAAAAACCTCAGGTGTCCTTATATTTGAACCAGAGATTCAACCTAGTGTTGGACAGATGAAATCCTCTGGCATCGAGGACAGGATATTGAAAACTTTAAACATTGCTGATCCTCGTGAAAGTCCTCCTTACACCAGACATTGAAGTTGTCGATCTACCCTATTACAAGATATTTGCGACAACTGCAGTATGGCCATCTTGAATACCAACGAAATGACACGAATACCTACAACGCTAGCGTACCCAAGCGCATTAAATTTGAATTTGTGCTCGACAGCGCTACAGTTAGATAGCACCTACTTGGCAGACCCAGAACCTCACGGTTGCACTCATCTCCCTATCGTAAAAACAATCTCTAATGGCTAGCAGCCATTAGAAACAATCAACGTTTTGAATGACTTCACACGAAACATTGACGGGAACAATTACAAATTTACTATACCCGAAATCATCTACCTCCAAATTCCTGTCTGGTTTTATTCTCAACACCACGATTCACGGCACAGCGCGAATACCGGTGGACGATCTCCTAACCCGTGATGGGACAAAGAGCTTTTCGAATATACGCGACGTAAGAAACTTAAATGAAAGGTGAAGCTAAAAACGCGATTACTGGCGCCAGTTTGTCGACGGATTAGCGAAACAAACATCGATGAGCACCTGAAACAGTACAGACGAAAGCGTAGAATATTCGAACAGCAAACGAAATACCGTTTTAATGGTGAAGTTCTCACTTGCTCTTTTGTCATTCCACAATAATGCCACTGGTCAGACAGATTCAAATTCCATTTGTCTTTGAACTTGAATAATATGCATGACGCTGCGAAAAGGCGTTTGTTGAATTCGTTCTACAAATTTCTTATGGGTAATATTGTCCCTCAAAAATGGGGCCAAGGGAATTATGTATCCGATCACAACTCACATCGGTCAATTTAAATACTGTTCTGTATCCAGAAATTGTTCGAGAAAATAATCCTGTTCGGGTCTGACAATTAGCAGATACACAATTTGGTTTCACCTAAGAAAAGGGATGAACGATTGCCTGCGTTACTTTGAATCAATATCAACCGCCTACCCAGTAAAGTTCAGCCGGAAATGATGTGGAATTCTGGCTGGTTCCAGCTAGCATTCCGGCTCCAGTGACACAACCGATTCTAACTAGAATCGGTTATGTCACTGGAGCCGGAATACGAACTGAAACCGACCACTACGAGGTTGTCTAGAAATCTGATTACTGTAAAACGGGAAGTTAATGCAAACGGCAGCCTGGAATTCTGCTCCCAAAATGTTTGGGTTCAAGAAGGACTAACCAGCCTTCCGGTTCCTGATGTTTTGACTATCGCCGCCCGGTTGCTATAAAGCAGCTATCGTTGTCATCGTTGTCCGTCCATTACAAAAAAACCGAATGGTGCTTTTTTAAATTGTTTATTTGACACGGCTCAGTGCGTTTAACTGAGTCATGGATCTTTTCGTATTTACAGTGTGTAAATAAAAATAAATAATGCGAATTTCATTATATTTTCTTCGGATGTTATGTACCCGTAAACATATTCTTTCTAATTGGGAATCTTAGCTGCGTCGTCTGATGTTGCGTCAGGCTTACGCAGTCCACTTTCTTTTGGAGTATCGTTTTTGTCAATGTACATCCGTGTTTTTTGCGATTTACTTTATCGTTAGTGGTACTGACTGTTGATTTGGAGGTTGAAGTCGTATCACTATGGTCGGAACCGCTGTGCGTAGGTTTTGTTATTCTGACTTGTATTGCTGCCATAACAGCAATTTTTATTGCGTTTGATTTGGTTGATATTGGTGAGAACTTTGAGTTGGGTTTGCCTGCAGTTGATGTAGTTTTGTAAAAGTTTTTCGTACATGGTTCTTCGTAGTGTGCCTTCTTTTTACAGAAGCTATGCGTCGTGGTCTGCCCTTCATATGTATGCAGCGTGATTTGTGAACGTCTTCTAATCCGTATTGAAAATTCAAGTAAGAAGGAATAGGTTTCGTCACTCGCAAGTAAGTAAGAAGAAATAGGTATCGTCACGACAAGAACGCGGTGGATAGATCGTGCCGACGCACATCAATCTTATCATCGTCTATATAACCGGGGGATACTTTACGTTAAGATGCTCATGAACATCGACGTGGCGCATGTTGTTATCCATAACAAAACTTTCCGCCATTGACAAGGTTTTGAACGTTATCCGTACAAATATAAATGTTTCACGTCTTGAGTAGTAGGGCGGGTCAGGCAATGCTTAAAACATAGGACCACAGTAGCGAACCGAAAATTGTTCACATTTTGCTGATGAACTTCACTAATCATCGATATCGCAACTATTGTTTTGTGATAAGTTTGTTTGTTTTAGCACTGGCATGGTAAATGTAAACAGCAGACTGTAGGTAGGAACGATTTCTTCGTTTGTTAATCGCTCTTTTAACAAGCAGCGCGATTTTATTTCTGATCTGATCGAGATGAGAAAGTCTGTGACCGAATAGTGTTTACTCTAGTTTTAACTGCTAAATTAATTTTTCTTCCTTATCAGAAATGCCAAACAATATTTCTAGAATCTAGATTTCAGTCCTATCAAAAAGTAATTAATATCTTAATTTCCCTTCATTATCATTTAAAAATTAAATATAATTGTAATTATTCGGTTTTAAGAAATTTTAAATGTAAAACAAAAAATTGGCATCGTCAAACTAACGCAAACGTGAAAATAAACACACTGAATAAAAAATGAGATTTTCGTGGGATTTTTCTAGACGAAATAATGCCGGAGATATGACCAAAGGAAAATAATGAGTGCTTGAGTTTTAAATAAAATTACCATCACACACCTATGAAAAGTAGCAATTAATACAAACTAGCTGAACATATTGATTGTCTGCTCCAAAATGTTCCAATAGTATATACTATTCCGAAGTTATTGATATTATAATTTTGTAATTGAAATTTCTATAATTATCCATCACGCTAAACTCTTTGCAATGAAAATGCCAACAGCTATACCCGGTTCTGACGGCGTATAATTAATCGACGGAAATGCAGCAAACCGATTGATCCCCGCAAGTGGGACGGGAAATGTTGCCGCCGTTTTCACAGCAGTTGCCAAATTTACACTTACCAAGTGCTCTGTCTGAAGAACAAGTCGCTCAGCCGCTTGTGCTCTAATAGAATTGAATTTAAACTTTTCCTCTTTAGAACTTCAACTGCAATTAGGAGCGCGAGAAAACAGCCTGCCATCAAACGGGCGCAGTAAAGCAGAATAAAACGAAGGAAAAATCCAGCGCGGTTAAAATTAGCAAATGAGTTATGAAAAGCTAGGCGCTGACTTCTTCTTTTCAGGACAAATTAATTTGCGATTCCTGATGGTAAAGTTGCTACATTTGCGTGGATGTTGTTGGGTGGTTCGTATGGACAAATAAAGAAATTAGTAGTGGCAGATTCACCGATGGTGGTATCGAGATGTCCAGTTCGACCTGGCAGTCAGAGCAATTGTTAACAACATGTAGAAGCTATTATTTTTTTACTCTAATTGCACAAGGATGATGGTCCTACTACCGAGTTTTCACTGATCCGTTTTCTTAGGTAAGATTAACGAGAATGGTAGATTATAATTCCTCTCATTAAAATGGAAATGAGCGGGAATGTGCAGTAACTGGTTACAGATATTTTAGCATCACACGCGGTGCAGCTTAGTGTGCTCAAAATACCGTACCCGCCGGGAGGAGTGACTCCAACCGTGTGGGTGGTTCTTCCTAGCGAAATTTAAATCTTTTTGCTACTATTTGAAATACGGTTGCAATTTTGTGTGCAGAAATCGGCGGAAAAAGTGCTATTCGAGGGTTTTTTTTATTAAGATTTATTATTATCTATAGCTACCTGGGCGATATATTCAAGTGAAAATTTCTTCAAACAGGGTAATTTAATTAGAATATGCAAGTTTGTCTTAGAATGTTAAATCCTTTATTGTTGAGAATTTGGTGATTATACATGCCTCTCGAAGACAAAGCCACCGTCTATCTAATGATGATAATAATTATAATGTGTAGCATCTTAGAACCGGATAGGAACCATCTTGCATGCACTTTATCAAGCGCTAGCTACCACTAGCCGGAACCGGAATGTAAACAACAAGCATAATCAACTTTTGCACGGCAGTGGTTATGATCACTTGCTGATTACTCGTATCCACTATCTCCATAACATTACACTGGAGGAGGTGTGTAAAAAGCCAACAAGAAACTATCGATTATCGTGCTTATGGTGCGTTATTGATAGTTTGGGGAGTATGGGGTAAAATACCAATGAGTAAAAGTTCTCTATAAATTTGGTAAACTAACATGCGTGAAAATGAAGGTTTGGTTCGGAGCACGACAGAATTCATAACCATATATACAAATGAAGGATTAGTAAATATTTTATAATTTACAAGGCAATCATCTTTATCACTGGTATCAGTGACAGAATCAGGATGACCCTCTCTTTCCGAAAATTTTCTACTTGTTGGGAAATATTAAATTAGCTTCGATTCTATAAATTAATTTCAAACTCAAAATCATTTCAAACAAAATTTGACCAACAAAAGTGTTTTTAATTACATTTGGTTATTATGTGTTACGTATTGTACAAGGTTTATTTTAAAATCATAATAGCAGAACCCCAATTGATTTATCACAAACACTTTGCCCGTACCACGCAGATGAATATGAAATATAATAATGGAATAAGTAAATTCAATGCCCAAATAAACACTGAATTTAAATAGTCACACAACTGGTCGGTGTTAAGTCAGACCGGACAAAGTCGCAAAATATCAAAAAATGAGATAATGATAACAAGAATTGTGGCAAAAATAATTTTCAATTATAACGTAGAGAGTGCTGCGATTCAAACTTTAAACCCGTTTTATCGAAATCAATATTTTGTCACTTAGTCCGGTCTGACTTAACACCGACCAACTTGTGTGAACGTAAATAAATAAAAGCTACAAATAGGGAAAGTTTTTCTTTTTATTCCACCAGGTTGCATTTATTAAATTGAACATGTACAATGTACATTGCATATATTTCGTCGACGTCGTGCCGACTTCTTCAGTGCAAGTTCAGTTTATTTTGGAAGGAAACTATCAGCTACAGTAGTTTTATATGGAAAAAGTAGTAAACTAGGTGTATTATTTAGTGCTAGCATGGTTCACTGCAAAAAAATTGATAATGCTAGTAGGTGTAGATGTCTCGATATTTACTGTTGCTTGCTGCAGCGATTTGGGTAGAAATTTGAACTGCCACGAACATCCATTCCCGTGGTCCTCTCTCTTGAGCAGAGTAGGCGAGTCTTGTTCATGTCCTTCTATACTTCCATCTACAGCCAGCTTCCAGAAGTTGGATATTTGTCTTAGAAGCGGATATCTTCGGTGGTAAGTTGGTGGTTCTCGTTCCAAACATGTTCTGTTATTTGGTATACCTTTTGACTTAGCTTTTTCGGCCTTAGTCGTTCCTGCGATGTGTTCTTTCAATCTGATTCCCGAATTCCTTTCCGTTTATCCGTTATATGTTTTGTTACAGTTAAGGTATGACAGTTGCTCATTTTCGGGCGATGTGTTCTTGTTATAGTCCTGTCTTACTCTACCGATATCCTTTTTGGTTCTTCTACCGTGAATTTTTTTCAGGTCGGTGAGCGCTCTATCCGCGGGAAACTTAGCCGAGTGAATGAAAACCAACGCTGAAATTCTTTCGCTCATCATACAGTCCCACATTCATTATACCTATCCCATCTTCGAGTGCTTGCTACAGCTTCCACTCATCAGAATCAGGACTGGCAGATCATGTGTACCTAATATAGCTTGTACTACCAACTAGAAAATAACCGAGCAGGTAACTAACTACTCGACCTTTTATTCAGTCAGTTCATTTGACCCGGCTGTGTTAACTTGACGATACCAATTCTTTAAATTAATTTAATTTTTTGGAAATATAGGATAATTAGGATCTTCTTGAAATTGGATTTTTTTATTAATGCTAAGAGGAATACATTTTAACACATCTACATCTTAAAACAAGGAATTCAAATCGATGTACAAAAATATTAATTCAGACTGAAGCATAGAATTATAAGTATTTGTGAAGATTAGTTACAATATTTATGATTTTGTACTAAGAACTATTACTTGATTAACAACTAAAACAAGAAGAAACACTATTCATCTTTCTATAACCTTTCGAACTAGTGCACTGAGTGCACGCTGCTCTGAAAATCTAGCGAAATTGGCTGAGATCATCAGCGGGTGCTCGTTCAGTGAGCCATTTGCGCGACTTCCTGAGGGATCAAGAAGGCAAAAGACGTACACAAGGGAGATTTATTCGAATAGCGGATACCGTATCAGGTAAGTCAAGAACTGGCGGACAACAATAACAGGGAAAACAACTCTAACTTGCAGTTTTTGGCAAAAGGAAGATCACTCTCAGGGCATCATAGACCAGATCGCCGACTAATCCTCCTTGGATCCGCTGGGAATTGTTTTGGGGCCAGATTTCCAGGTAGCTGCTGGCATATCAATCAGAAGAGAAGAAACCACTAAATTTGGATATTTATCGTTACTAAAAATATGCATATGAGAGACATATAGGGGAGAACGAGGATAGCCAGCAGAACTCGGATTGAAACGATAACGAAAGGAAAACTTCAAAGGAGATCTGGCGCTAGAATACTAGGCGCACGACCACACAACATGAGCAGAGATAGTTATTTATTCACGACCCCAATAAGCCGAAAATACGAATCCTACCGTATAATGCGTGGATATGACTCGAATGAAGCGTTCAGCAGTGATAGTCTTGACTGCAACTCCATCTTAAATGTGCCGTACCATGATCCTTGCTTTAGAGAGTTGAGGATTTTCCAGGTGCTTGTACAAAATCTACTCGCAACGTTGCTTTCCTGGTGACGCCATTTTTCCCAATTTTCAAAAAACTGGCGGCGATAAAAATACAGTGTGAGTAATACACTCTAAACTACTTCTACCCAAATTTAGGTAGATCAGTTATCATCGTGAAGATAACACCATGATATACCGTAGTTGAAGTCTTCTACCGAGTAAGGTTTTAGTGCTGTCTGAAAGGCTTCGGTAGGATATGGGACACGGTTATATGAAACAAAATATGAAATTTTGCTCCGAGCAACTTTCTAGATTTCATTTGAGTCCTAGAATAACTGTACAAATTTTAAGCTCGTTCGGGGAAACTATTTACATGGGGATTTCGCATGAGAATATTGACTTTTACATAATAATTTTTCCATGAGGCGCCCTTTGCATCCTAAAAATAATTTGAGGTGCGATTTTTATAGAATTTTTTTTCAAGGGAATAAAGTCTCGAACCGCGCTACGATCAGACGCTTGTGAAAAAAGTTATTAAGCAAAAACCAATTGATGCTCTGAAGGTTCATGAAAATTTCAATTTTCATAGCCTCACTTCTGCTAACGGTCGAATTATATATATATATATATATATATATATATATATATATATATATATATATGTATATATATATATATATATATATATATATATATATATATATATATATATATATATATATATATATATATATATATATATATATATATATATATATATATATATATATATATATATATATATATATATATATATATATATATATATATATATATATATATATATATATATATATATATATATATATATATATATATATATATATATATATATATATATATATATATATATATATATATATATATATATATATATATATATATATATATATATATATATATATATATATATATATATTTAAAACGTTCTCAATTTATCCCTCAAAACTCTTATGAAGTGACCAAACAATTCTGATCATTGATTTAGACACAATATGGCCACAACGAAATTGCATATAATTGGACCAGGATGGCCAGATAGAATTTCTTAATATCGGTAATCTCACCAAAAGTTTATCGGTAGGCCGTGTTTTTGTTCCACGGTGACATAGAATTGTAAAAAAAATTCAGACCAAACACAACTCAAAAATGAATGTTAGTGTAGGCTGTACCCAAAATCAAGAAAAATTGGTTGTTTTCGGTAGGAATAAGAAAATATCGATGGTTTTCCCCTGGTCGTCTGTGAATCGGTAGGGAAGCTCAAAATCGGTAGGACTACCGATAAATCGGTAGGTCTAGACACCCTGAATTGGACAGCCAACAGCAGTGGTGCTAGAAAAAATGAATGTTTTATCAATCGTAAAAGCATCAGTCGGTTTCTGCTTAAGGGGTTACATACCTTTCTGTGCGAAAAATGTCAAGAAAGTTTCAATTTACGTAAAGGCATAGAGGATGTAATGTAATGTAATCATTACATCAAACTTATAGCATTGTTTGTAGTACATTTTCAGTGAAATAAATAAGCATAAGTTTATAAAAAATATATTGATAATTGGCGGAGTTATGGCTTTTTCCCCGAAACCATTTTTTATTTAAGAGGTTTGCGGTGATCACGACTGAAGACCAATAGGTCAACCAAAATCCAAAAACTCAAAAAAATCCATGAATATATGAGTTTTCCTCGTACCTTAACGATTATTTGAATAAATAATAATTTTTTCCTCCATTCGAGAACGTTTTTTCTAAAAAATCGCTGTTTGAAGGTCTAAAAATTGTTATTAAAAATTCTCATCCATGAAACAAAAATTTAAGCACAAAAAAGAGATCGTGAAGGGTCGAGTAAAATTAATTACGATCAATTGGAAAAAAATTGAAAAAAATCGGCTGGGTGGTTTTTCAGCAATTGTGATCACGAAAAATAACATTTCGAGATAATCGCATTTAAAATTTCAAGTTACCACTGCTCTTGCTACACGAAGCGCGCTTGGAAGCGCTGTAACTTGGGAAAATATTCTCAAGGAGTTGTACTTTCAAATAAAGTAATAAAAAAAATCGAATTCTTTGAAAATTAAAAAAGGTATTTAACCCCTTAGTAACTTTTTCCATAAGTGTCAGAGCGTTTCGTGGTCTTCGAGACTTTGCTTCTATGTTAATGTTAATTTCCTATAAAAACTATATAACGATTTATTTTTAGAAGATAACGAGCGACTTCTGCAGGAATTATTTTGTGAAAATCAATTTTCCTGTCCGATATCCCATGTAAACTTTAAATGGCGGTGGGTGTAAAAGTATAGTTTCACTTGACGAGCTAAGAATTTGCACAGTTATTCTAGGGCACAAATGGTACCCAAAAAATTGTTCGGAGTAGGAATCTAATTTTTGTCCTACTTTAATGTATATGGAAGCAATACATAAGTCTTTTCCCTTAATACAGGCTTGACAACCGACCGCCGGTTGTCACGGTAATGATGGACATGTCTATCTATACCAGGACACATGCTAGTGAACTCGGGTGATTCGTAGTTATGCTACCTAAGCTCGACCCTCATTAGTAGAAGACAAAAATTAAGCCTGTACGATACTAAGCCTGTTCTAATGACCCTGCCACTTCTAGTTTTCCGATCTGTTTACTTCACATCCTTGCTCTCACTTGAGTACTATGGCTCTAATTTTCATAACATTCCCTACCCAGTAATCTCTAGCTAATTGAATGTCGTTAAAATGTAAAAAGAAAATGTGACTAATATAGTCGAAATAAAAAGGAAAAAAAGAAAAAAATATGTAGAAAGGGTAGGTGTATTATTCCAAAAACATTTTATATGGTACCGAAAATATTGGTACTAATTTTTAGTCAGTATTTCGGTAACAACAACAGATAATCCCGGAATTTTGCTCAAAGCAGCCATCTTGAACCGCACATATTTTTACTTTATCTCAATAATCCACGAATTCGCAAAATTGGTTCGAGCTTTGTCCAATATAAATCTATAATGAAGCGAAAACTCAGAAAGTGGATTGAGAAAAATACCAGATACAACATGAAGCGAAAGTGTCATAAATGTCACCAAACAACCTGCAATAATAGATTCAGTTTATACAAACGGTGTACAATTTATATAAAAAAACTTACTAGAGATTTGGAGTACATTTACTGTATAGTTATAATTTTATGGTAGCCCTTTTATGCCTAGAACATATATAAACATTTTCGATTTGATTCGATAGTACGTACACCTACCAACAAAAGAATCGTTTGATTTTGAAAATTTAAAAATGCGACATATTTTATAGAAGTTCTATTGGTTTCAAGTAACTTCTGCATACTTTAGAGAAGTTCTGTCAAGGGTATGCCAAACTTTAAGGGGGGCGTCTGGTGTAGTGCGCAAAAAATCTACTTCTCTTTTATCCGCTTATTTTTTAGTATTGAACGTCTAGAATAGTCTCCCGCAATTTCTGTGCCCACCCTAAACTTCTTTTGTTCTAAACAGACATGAATTCCTCACGTATATTTGCTTCAACACACGCAAATTTCAATCTATCAGCAACCATTTTCGAAAAACTGACAGCGATAAAAAATACAGTGTATACAATACACTCCAAACTACTTCTACCCAAATTTTCAGCGTTTTTCCCCTAATGCAATTTGATGTGGGATATCCTTTAATTGCGTTTTGCTGGAAACCGCGTTGTTCAAATTGCCGAAAACGATAACTCCAAAAACTAACCAACGAATCGACTTGATTTTTTATGAGAATGCACAATATGTGTAGCCTGTCGATGAGTCACAGAACACAGAATAAAAAAAATTCTTCCAATTATTTTTAAGAAAAGTGAGCGAATTTTATGGTAAAATATGAGATTTTACGGTTTTCATGAAGCCATTATCCGAAACTCGAACTTTTTTCTATTTTTTGTGGTTCATCGATTAACTACAAGACTAAGCTTTACAAAACTTATTGAATTTCCCGTATCGTAATTTTATCGAGAGTTATCGTGTTCGCCGCGTCGCTACTCGACGTGGAAATGGTTGGACGTCTACTCTTGGAACGCTTGTATGTGTGGCTCCGCGTGACTGAAAATATTTTTTTTATACCCAATGAATGAATGAATTAATAAAGATCCATTGTTATCTCGCCTTCAAAATCGTCAACCAAAATCACCTTCGGTTTGAGCACTTCTCACCAGATGCCAGCCATAAATGCATCTTGAATATCTATCAAGTATGAAAAGAATCCTACAAGCTCAGAGGACGCCCTACAAATATCTTGAAAGTCTTATAAATTTCGAGAGATTGCTAACATACAAGAAGATCCTCTGAACTTCAGACAATTTGTGTGTTTGACAATGAACTTCAAAGATTGTACTGCGAAGGTTGTATGAAACTTAGGAAAATACTTCCAACTTCAGAGAATTTTCAAGTACTCAAACAATTTCTATAAACAGCGGTATTCACGATATTCACACATATTTTACCAAACTCGGGGTAGTTCTGCGAACTTCAAAAAGGTTTTCTGAACATTTTGAATTATTACAGTTTCAGTTTATTTTGCTAACAGTTTTCGGTGTTCAGTTAAACTGAACTGAACTTCACGAAAAAAAACATAACATCAAGGGGTGTCTGCAAGTTTTACAAAATTCTACGAACTTCAAGTAATTTTAAATATAATTTATATTTGATATCAAATCGACTTCGCAAATAAATTTAAATTTCAGTTTTTCGACCAAAAATATAAGGAATAAAAGAACCATATAAAATCATGTTCGGAGAAGAATTGTTAATGACATCGCGCTCAAGGAAATGCTACCAAATTAAAAGAATTTATCTGAAATTCTCGAGATTCTACAATATTCAGAGAAGTCTTATTAGTTTCGGTTTTTTTTATTTCAAATTTAGGATATTTTATAATAACTTCCGAAAAATCGTACATATGTCATGGAATTGCACGAGACCGAGAGAATGTTATACATGCCATTTGTTGAAATGTGCTTCCGCCAGAGGATGAATGTTTAGAAGTTTCTTTGAAAAATCAGTGAAACTAACATAGGCTGGATTTCTTACTTGATCATTTGTCAAAAGCAACAGTATTAGTGAGGGCGCATCAATTGCTTCTGTTTCAAATACAGTGAATCCCAAATTTTGTGCGCCTACTGAATTTTACAAATTTGAGTATTAAATATTCTTTTGAAAGTTTATTGAAATGTCCTACATTATCGACAGATATTTACATTCATCAGGGTTATTTGCAATTTTAGATAGTTTTAAATAATTCTGATTTTTTAAAAAATAAATAAGGAATAAAGGGCGATAATTTTGGAGCAGCACTGCATCAAATCGCTATTTCCCTGCATTTTGTTGTGTTTTTTCAAGTGTGATGGAATTTTTTTCTCAATTAAACAATGCAACTCTTTGTCCAACATACAGCGCGGAACTGTGTCAAATTATCGATGAGGTAATATTCCTTACGAGGCAGCTATACTAACAGTCCTCCAGAATTCGTAGCACTGCTTGCACTGACAATGTTTGGTAGCGGTTTCTTAGACAATATTTATGTACAGATGCGGTGTTAATTATCCATTTGGAATACTCTGCACCGGAGGTGCATTTTACGATACTTTCCTCAACATACATGAGAATCGAAGAATGCATCATACATTCTGCTACATGTTTGATGTATGCTCAGCGAAACCGGTTCGCTACAATATTATACACGCTACCGATTATGGTAACAATTGCTGGCAGTCGTTTCTCAAAATCAGTTGCCTACCTGATGTACTATTCTGCAGAAACTTTCCCGTTCGCCCCGCCTCGGCGCGTGGCACGGCACAACTCCAAGATTATGCACAGAAGCGCAGTTCGTTCGCAATTATAAACAAGTCAGTTCCCTTTGCCTCCTTGCCAATCAGTTCGCGTTGCTGAATTTGCCAAGTGAGGGCGCGCCCGGTCGTCCTTGAATCAGTTGAACCAGGTGCAATACTGCTTGTTGTTTTAAGTTTGTGAGTAGTCTGATTAAACTCAGTTCATTACCAGCATGCCGCCGTCGCTAGGTATCCATTCAAACAAACCGCCAGAAACTGTTTGCAGTGTTGGATGCTAATGTCGATAAACAAACTACAGTAGCGCATGTAACTTGATGAGCGGTAATCGCTATGGTTGGCAACTAACTATATGCTACTAACATGCGAACGGGGAATTTGGTGAACTTTCTGCTATTATATATTCCTGTTTGCTCACTCATTTAATTAATTGATTCAAGAGTTTGTTTTTTTTTATTCAAGAGAAAATATTCCCAACGACACATAAAAAATCAATCCGATCGAGCATGAAAAACTGATTTATTTCAGTAATATATCACCAAACAAACGCACATGTTTTTCCGAGCACCGCGAAGGACAACGCAACTTTTCCCGTTTCGCTTTTCCAACCTGCTCACGACGACGCTTCGCAACCGACTGGCCGGCTTTTTGGGCTGATGGATGTGAATGGAGCGGTTCTGTCTGCTGTACTACTGTGCATTGTTGCTACCGCTCGGTCGGGTTGTTTTCATTGCAACCAAAACGAACCGTTTTGTTCGTTATCTCGTGCATTTATTTATGCTGCTCGGTTTCGGATGCTCGGTCAGGATTCGGAACGAGTTCATCCGCTTCGTGCTTTCGAAATCCGTCGACATGAAGCGAATGAATCTCAGCCGGGATTTCAAGTTCAGCCTGATTCGGTTGAATCCCTGTGCTGACCGCGTGTTTTATTTTTTGGAAAGAGTGTCCTTTAAGTTTGTTGTGACATATTGTCGTTAGGAACTGGACCTGGAAGAATACACAGGGTCAGAAGATTCGTTGTACCTATTGCCTCTTCTAGTGTCCTGTGCGGTAAGAGTCGACTTCTAAGTCTGCCAAAAGGACAAAATAAAGGATCAAGTTTCGCAAAAAATGATAATACGTACGGTAATGTGTTATTCTCATTATTAAACATTTATAACCGTACTATTTTGCTATTGATATCATTTAGTTTCTATATTTTGGTGCTTAATAGTGCAGTAATTATTCTCGTGGATATTTTCTTTCTCGAGTAGTGGCCATTTTCTACATCGTCAGTTGTTGCTTGTGGGCCCATCAGACCACTTCCTCCTGAGTCCTACCTGCCCATGCCGTCATCGCTTTCAATAGATTGGTGTTCGTGGATTGATGTTCTGGTTTGCCTGTTGAACATACGGGTCACAATAGTGGATGTGGATTGTTTGGCATATTTATTTCAATTGGTTTAGCTGGTTGTTGGTACTAGGTGCAGTCATTTATAAATGAGTATTTGATAGTGGTTGTACGGCATATATTAGCGAGAACAGCATCTTTCGAGTTTCTCTTGTAATCTATATTGATGTTGCAAATTTCTGAACTGATAACTTCAAATCTTTCTTGGATGATACTCGAACATACGACGAATGATTTTTATTCATACTCGGGTTATGCTAAGGCCCACTTTGAGCTAGAAGTTGTGATATGCATGAATATAACTCACAAGTTCTTCTGAGAGACCCCACGGGATTCCGGAACCGATTTTAGTATAGTTAATGAATATTGAATATATTCCCGATCATTTCCATGTGGTTTAGTTAAAATTGATAAAAATTTGAAATTGGAAGGTGATAAGTACTTTGAAAACAAACTTTTTTCATCAAGCTGTCTACCCATGTAGCAATTTTGGTTATGTCGAAGTTTTATAGCGTGTAATAAAACTAATATTTAAAACCTTCCATGCCTACTTGATAATTTTATGTCTTTCATACAGGTTTATACACACCCATGTTATGACAAATTGGCCCAGTCTTGTGGTAATCAGTAGCACCTGCCATGCGAAATACTATTGGAATAATAGTTTTATTACAGTTGTATTCTACTCTTTTAGTGTAATACTAAACCTACAGCATAAAACCTTCTTCTGGCCTAGCACTTTTGAGAACCATTATATGAGCGCTATAAAACCATCATAACCATTCCTGAAAAAGTCTAATACCGCGTATGCTATCTATGTTCCGCCTTACAGTTTTAACTTATATTTTCTTCACTGATTGGATGTGTTCAAGAAAATTTTATCGAGATTTTATTCCTTAATGCCGCAGGATGCCAATGCCAGACTGTTAGGTATATAAATTTTCTCAGAATATTGAATATAAAAGAACTTTATCGTTAATATTGTTAATTCACATACAAACTAATTTCACCAACAAAAAATTCGCCCTGGTTAGAAATTTTGGTGTTTATCCAAATTTTCCCCTTAGGGGGAAATATAGCATAGAACTTTATTGTTGTTTTTAGCCCTTCCATGCTTGTTTGGAGACATGCCGTTAAAGATTTATGATAAAATATAGTGAAAAAATAACGTTAAATAAATGCGCTCCATGAAATCTGCTGAAATTCAATATTCTGTACAAACACTCAAACCAGTCTTTATAAAAAGTGAATCAAATTTTGTTAAAAAGGGCACTTTCTTTTGAAGAAATGCCTTAAAACGTTTACTTAAACAACTAAAACAATCCAGAAGAGGAATTTGAAAAAATTTACTCTGAGATTTGGTATGTTTGCTTGAGAGCGACTTTTTGTTTCGATAAAACTTGATACACTTGAATAATCCTTTCATATGACACATACAGTGAAGACCCGATTTTTCCAGCACCCGATTTTGCCAGCTTTTTTACCCAATTTTGCATTTTAGGCGAAAGGAATCAAACCCATGAAGTGGTATGTCACCCAACACGCCCGAGTTCCTTCCCGTGGAGAAGCATTAGGCCATCATCAAGCGTAACCTTAAACTCAAAAACCTGTTGAAAGGTAAACGAAAGGTCTGGTAATTCGAAGTTGGTCAACTGGAAGCATCGCTAAACATTTTTTCGTATTTTTTACTAATTGAACTTCAAAATTCTTCTTTGACCAAATTTTGATCTTAACACTCTTTATAAGCGTATTATTGTTTGAATCATTTATGTTTGACCTTCTCCTGAAGTGTAAACTATTGTTCTAACATAGCTTGAGACACCCGCTTAATATGGTCAGTTCGACTTTTCAATTCACAGTGGATAAATTAAAAATTAAAATGATTAGATGTCAATTTTGCAGCGTGTAAAATGAACCTTTTTATGCGATATGTAATGTGCCTATTGTGGCAGTAGAGCCTATTGTGACTCTATTTCGCACCTCTTGGTTTTGAACTAAGCATATGAGATGATGGAAATACCCCTTTGGCTAAGAATGTTTGCAAAAATGAGTACAAGTTATATTCTTCATTATTTATGGACATAATTATTCAGAACTACCGGCTAAATGCAACTATTAATTAAAATAAAATTAAACCTTCTTGAAATATCTGATAATTAGCCTCATTCTAATAGTAAACGGAAACAGGATGCAATGGTACTAAGCAAAATCTCAAATTTGAACGGATAATTTCCATCCAAAATCATGTTATTTCATCACAAATATTTGGAACATTGCACTGATACATAGTTTTATTTCAGCTGGAGAATCCATTTATGATTAAATAATTATAAAACACTCGTTAAGGCTAGGTTAGACCTATTATTATAATGGGTGATTCAGAAATACGATTGTGCACATTATCGCTAAATTTTTCAGATACACTACCAAAGTCAAAACAAGCTTTCTGCACCCACTACACAGGAAAGAATCAGCAGTGCAGCCAAGCTGAAACATATACATGATAATATATTGTAATGAAATTTCAGGTATTTGTAATCAATTATTTCAAGTTATTCAACTGATTGCAGAGATTTTATTTTCATCTTCACTCAAAAATCGGCTCGTGACAATGCAATGTTTGATATGAAACTAGTCAATACTAGTTTTAAGCCTACACATCATTACGTCTTTCGAGCGCAATTCTGAGGGGCCTTCTTCTAACAGCATACGAGGTACTTTCATGTGTGCGATGTTTATGTTTGTGATGATCTCGCGAAAAAACTAGAATGACTAGAAACTATTCGGCGCTATGGAATATAAGGTATTGTGTTTCAACCAGGTGTTGTCTTAAGTGTGACATTCCATTAAGTCGCCCAAAGAGATTTTTTAAAAGCATTTATAATTATTGGTTTCATCACTATATTATTCCCTGTATTATTCCAAAAACATAACAAATTTAAAATTTGGATTGTACATTTATAATGGTAATGAGCAAATTTGGATATGCATTTGAATTAACTGCAAAGCTATTATCTAAATTTCCCACTTCTTGATGGAATATGACGCACGGCCCAACGTTAACCCCAATCACGCTGCCAGCTCGATAATGCTAATCCGGATTTG
This sequence comes from Topomyia yanbarensis, assembly GCF_030247195.1. Taxonomy (NCBI): domain Eukaryota; kingdom Metazoa; phylum Arthropoda; class Insecta; order Diptera; family Culicidae; genus Topomyia; species Topomyia yanbarensis. Next base: position 33,678,223 of record NC_080672.1, on the reverse strand, counting down.
GTTAGCCGGTTGTGATTAACTGATTTTAATCAAAACAAAGAGACCGTTATTAATCTCATAAGCTGTCCGGCATATGCTAGTATGTTATTGTTGTTCGCCTCATGTAAGCGTGCGTGTTGGGGCCTTCCAGTAGTGAGTGACAGCCGAGATCTGTAACGCAATCCCGGTTCGAGTTTGACCGTTCCCAGCTGCCACGTTTCCGCATTTACCATAGTTGATGCATTTGAATTCATTGCAGTGGCTTCGGGGCGTTTCATCAATCATGCATTTAAGGGAAGCAGAGGAGTTAGGTGTCTACTGGCGGGTGTTCCACTGATTGTCGGGCAGGAGATACACGGTTGATAACCTATGAAACTGAAGCGCCGACCTGTAACTGTATTCTTATACAATGCATAGAAGCGGAAAGTAGAAGATTTCGCTCACCTATAAAAGGAAATATTAAGAAGGAGTGAAAAGGAGGATCCACTCCCATCAATATTGGATTACTCGGATGTCATGATAACAGTTGAAACTGTATCTTCATGTTGGGCGTACATGTACGGATCAATTACCACATCTTGACTTGAATGGAAGATCTACATTTAATATCTTGGGGCAATTTTGGCCTATGTTAAGACAATATTGATGGTTGTCTACAGCGGCAGCAATAATAGTTGACAAGCTATGTTCCAGTACACGCTATTTGCTCCCAGTAGCTTTGGAGCAAACAGATGCAAAAAATACCAGAAGAAGAAAAAAGAGAAGAGAATTCAGACAGGATTTACTCACTGTTTGCTACGGAGTTCTTCCTGTTTCTCCTTGTATTAGAATCTGCATTATTTTGCCACATTGGCGTGTAAGCCACAAACAGTTTCGATACAATACGATACGATACGATTCAAACTGCTGCCGGTTCCACTGAGACTAAACTATAAGTAGTCTCAAAACAAAAATCGTCCCAATCAACATTCGTCGCACTCATCTAAACCCAAGTTGCCTAACCAGTAACGAAGAAAGTTTTACATCATATTAACCGAGGCGATTAATTCTAAGGTTAAAATCTCTACAATCAAAATAATGATAATAACAATAATAATTATAATAGTTTTATATTATTAGCTAAAACAAGGATACCTACGTGAATCTACCAGCCAAACACATTTCAGGGTCCCAAATGTGCGGACCATCACCTGAATCCGTTCACCAAAAGCGGCTATGGAACAAAGGGGAAATAATATAATAAACCTATGGTGGTTTTGTTTATTGGGGCTTAAGTAAACTTGTGTTACACAAGCACTAACGTACCAGAAGAAACACTTTTCCTCGTCGTAGCCGACTGACAGGCTGATCCACTTCGCCGACCATCCTGGTAATTTTCCCATGGTGTCGTCCTATAGTGAGTGAGTTTGTTCCAATCTCATTTCACGACAGTAGACACCAGCGCCAACACGTCCCTCCATCAGAGAACCGTCAGTGTAACGGACCACTTGCGTTTGTTGTTGTCTTTCCATATAGCCAAAAAACCACTCCCCTCGAGAAGGAAACTTCACATGGAATGTCCTGTAAGGAAAACAAAAAGGCTGACCACCAATTGCAGTGTGAAAAGAAAAAATCTATATAAGAAATATTCAACCAACAACTAATAGAATTCATAGAAATGAAGAAAAAATTGGTACAATAAAATGCATATAATGAAAGCAGCAAGCAAAACAATTCAAGAAGGTTCAAGATGAACCATCAAAACGCTTAATAATAGAACGTGTGTTGACGTTCGAGAGAATAACATTTTTTTCGAGGTATTTAATATCGACGTTCCATGCGTTTTAAAGACATTTGGCACCAAAAAGACGAATTCGATTTCAGAAATTTCATGTGATCGATGGGGGTTTGCTAAAACGTTGGGAGTGACTTGGCTAAGAGGGTTAATATCACTCCTTTGGTCCTAAGTTCTTGGGATGGGGCAGAGGTTATAAGCCCTGTCTTGTCTAATGAGCCTAGGTTGTAGCGTCTTTACTCGGTCTCTGAAATAATTATGGAGAAATCGGTTAATTAGTGCTAAATATGAAAACAAAAAACCCCAAACAACTCTGAGAACAGAAAAAAACAGTCCCACGAAAACGTTTCCATAAAATAAAATTTCAATGATTTTCCTGTTTAGTGCGTATGTGTGCGTGATATTCCCGAATATTCAAATATTTGAATTCATATATATTTGTATATTTGAGATGGATGATAACCAAGAAGCTTAAAAACTTGGGAGACAATTTATTGTCCTGCCCACACTTCATTTCAACAACCTTCTTTTGATAAAGAACTCCAACCTGAAAACGATATCACAAACAAACCAAAACCGATTAATCGTCACAACCCGAGCCTATCCCCAACATCTATTACTATCACATTGACACGGTCATAAAATCACATGCTCAACTATCTTGACACTCCTTGCACCGCGGCACTGCAGGGTAATGTACCGATCAAATGCCGAATTAGGAGAAAAGGAGAAGTAACGGGAGTTCAATAAAAATAAGAATGAAAATACCTTTCTGTAATTAAAGTATAGAACGTAATTTTTTCTCTTTCCAAGAGAATTGCTCTCTGGACTCCCTAAGAATGGGTTACATGTTTCTTTTCGCTCGGGTGCAGTCAGTTTAATCGAAGATGGCGCCGAAACAGCAAGCACTCCGCGAGCATGTTGTACGGTTTTACGAAACGCATGGTCATCGTGGAAAAAATTTTACGGTAGACCACTTCCGAGACGAAAACGTGCCCGTGTGTACAGTTTATCGGATCCTGGCATCCCTGAACGTGAAGCGGAAGGCCGGTAGCGGGCGTCCGGCGAAGATAATAACGAAGAAGAAGAAGAAGGAAACGTTGAAAAAGCTGTTCGATAACAAGGACGCAACGAGTTTGCGTGACACCGGCCGAAAATATCACTGCTCCCATACCTTGATTCACCGAACCCTCAAGATGGAGGACATCATCTGTCGGAAGAAGACTCGGTCCCCTCAGTACACGGACCAGCAGATAGCGATCGTGTAATCGCAGTGCCGGTGGATGACGAAGAACTATAGCGGGACGTCGTTCGTGCTGGACGACGAAAGTTACTTTCCGCTCTCGAAGACCATCATTACAGGAAATAAGAGCTACTATTCCAGCGACAAGTCGGCCATACCCCTCAAAGTAAAATATAAGTAAAAGCATAAATTTGAAAAGAAAAAAGTTAGGCTGTACATCGCCATATCGGACAGAGGGAGCCATGGTTCAAGCCGAGCGGACTGGCCGTTAATCAACAAGTGTACCAGGAGGAGTGTATTGAGAAAATTCTTCTGCCGTTCTTAAAGGAGCATCATGCGGATAGGAAGTACGTACATATTCTGGCCGGACAAGGTGTCTTTCCATTACGCCAAGAAGACGCTGCAGTACCTTGAGCAGAAAAAGATACCGTACCGGCCGAAAGAAAGGAACCCGACCAACTTGGCACAGTGCCGTCCCATTGAACATTCTGACGGCTCCCTCATTGCCCTAGTGTACAAAAATAATACGATACGAAGCAGTTGACCACCACGATCCGGAATTGTATCCGACGGACGTCAGTGCCGTCCAGCGCTCTTGTGAGAGCATCGCGACTAAGTTGAGTCATACGTCTGACCAGGGCCCCTACTCCAATACGCCCTCCGGGTCTCGGTTCAAAAGGCGATGGTTGGAGTGATTACCTAACCTTGCTATATGTGAAAAGTAAAACAGCAAAAAATCGTGGTTTTACATACACACATAATAATCTGATTCTTGGAAAACAAACATCACAATTTAAAACAAAATGAATAGTGTGATATCCAGATATTGAACCTTCCATTTGAAATTTGATTGATCCTGCCTTCTCAGATACATACCAGAAAATGGGGTCACCATAAACTTTGACCCAAAACGTTGAGTTGAACCGGATGGTGTATGTGGCTAGGCCTTCAGGCCTCTAAGCGAGTTTTAGTGATTTCTGCACCTTTATTTTACAAGATAAGCAGCAAGTTTCAAATTAAGCAGAAATCTATTGCAATTGCTTACTCTGTGAATGACGCTCACAGACAGATCGCTAAAATACCCACTTCCGCTTTTTCGATCAATATAATCATCTGCGGATTTGATTGCATCTGTTTCCTTTCTTCATCAGACGGGTGGTGGAGCGCCAATAATGAACCGGCAGAATGTCACTAAACGGGCATCGGACAGATGGGAAATACGTGAATGAAATCGCAATGCTCCGGATCCCTGTGGCCATCCTTCCGATTTGGGGACCTCTTCTACGTATTGCCATTGAGGTAATTGACTGTCTGGAATCGTGCAACAACGGACATTTTTCGGCACAAACATGGTACCGGTCACCGCCTTCCACCCGAGAATGGTCTAGGTCAAGCTCGGAAGTATCATTGCATCGGGAAAAGCAATTCACAAAATTGGACGCATTAGCTAGCTATCGAGAAGAACCCAGAACCGGACCATGTGCCTGAATGTTCCACAGTGGGGATGACTGTTTGAATGTTGGATAATGTTGATACGATAACTAGTTTTATTGATCGTTGGCATCGCTTATCCGAAAACGAATGAGAGTCCTGCTTGATGATTATTATATTGCTGATTCGCATGAAAATGTATGTATCGGAAATGCTCATGCGGTTAATACATGTACCACAGGTATCAAATATTTTGGAGGAAAAGTCACTATTACTGTGCAATTCTTACTCAGCGATGCTATCAAATAGTTATGATAAATTACATTTGCTCTCTGACCGCATGTCAGAGGTTCGACTCATTCATTTAATTTTTTTTTTTTGATTCTGTAGTTGACCAATAACATTAATTCAATCGGTGACTTTTGTCTATACTATTTTCAATTCATAGAAAAAGTTAGAAATATTCCCAAAGCTTGGGATTTTTTGAGGTGATTACTTTCAATCTTAAAAACATTTCAAAATAAGTTTTGGACTTGTTTGTGTAGAAATACGTAAGCATATTTTTGTTTAGAAACATTACATGTTTTACGGTTAGCATGCCATTCATTCAATTAATTTGAACATTGCGAAAATATTTCAAAGATTCAAAACTTTTGAATCCTTCTTTATCAAAAATCGAGCAAAAATATCAACCAAGTTTTTACATCGCATTTTAATGTAACCAATGATTGTTTAACGATCTCTATTACATGATAACGGTCGTCCAGTGAAGGAACAGACCGTATGTCTGTGTGGAACTCAAAGTTGGACTTTCTTTAAATGTTTCGTTCCTGATTATTTTCACAATGAGAATAGTATAATAATATTATTTTGTTAAATCAAAAGAGACGTAAACCCTTTAGGGTTCGTTTCCTCGTTATTCCGAAGACACAAACCCCGAAGGGTTGAAGCCTATTTCTTTATAACCCTGTGAACAATAGAAGTGAAAAATTAAAAACTGTCCTCCTCCTAAATTAACTCAGCACGTTTGGCTATTTTTCACTGCCACATAATGGAAATCGCTAAAAGAATCCAACTACGGCGCGAACAAAATTACTTCCAATTCTTTCTCTTCACCAACTGTCAGACATTTCAAATTGATATTGGCCACCCATCGCCTTCCGCCAGGGGGGGTTGAGCCAAACCAGCGAAACCACTTTCAATTTACGATGCTGCCCGCCCTCCCACGGAATGGACACGGGCGGTGGTAGAGGGTCGAGACTCGTCGAAAAATTCAAAACCAACCACAGCAAAGTGAGAAAAAGCCACACGCTTCCACACCTAGCACGGTTGATCGTTTCAGCCCACCCAGCTGCGGCATCTATCCACCGAGACCTGGTGGGTGAAGAATAAGCTCTTTTGTTTCAACGGAACCTACCTTCCAGCTGAGGCCAAGATTTGCCCATTTTGTTCTACGGTCCAAAGCAAAACGAATGAAGAAAAGGGAAAGAATCGCAACAGTCTGCTGCTGATTTTTTACTTCAGAACAGAATGCGAAAATTATAGGAGCAAGCTAGCCCCTCTTAAGTCCTTCCTACTGAAGTTTTAAAAACAGCTTCCATCCGTGGAATCACCACGCGGCAATTGTATGGCTAGCCGCAGGAAACCGGAATGGCAGTTACACCGCAGATGGTTTATTTCAACTAAGACTGAAAGCGAGAATTGTTGAACTAGTGGAATTAAATAGAAATTATTAAATAATAATTGGCTCTTGTTTCCGTCGGTAAGGTCCGGGTCGATATGATAGAATGGCCAAATAATTAGCAAGTAGCTGGTGGAAATGGTGAAACGAAAGGTGCAATGTTTTTACAAACTGCAATGGCGATTTAGTTTTTGACATTGAACTACATCGGTGTAGGTGATGTTAAAGGGTGTCCCACGTCAAGTTAGATCACGGAAAAAACGCTGTAGAAAATAACCCATTGGGTATTTTCTCTTGAAAATTTGTGTAGAGTTTATTTTTGTACAATGTATTTTTATTGCTGTCAGTTTTTTGGAAATTGAAAAAGAAAATGGCGTCACCCAAAAAGCAACGTCGTGAATTGATTTTGCGCAAGTACTTGGAAAATTCTCAACTCTCTCATCGGGACATTGGAGAACAACTCGAAATCGTGCAGTCAACGATGAGTCGTGTCATTAAACGCTACTACCAAAATCTGAGCATGGAACGAAAGGAGAAATGCGGGCAGAATGAATGTTCTATTAATGATCAAGATCACAAGCGTGTAGTGAAAGCGTTTAAGAGGAATCCCAATGCTGCGGTTAGGGATGTGGCCAAAAAGTTGAATCTGTTAAAGTCTTTCGTTCAGAGAGTCAAGAACCGGGAGGGACTGCATACGTACAAAGTGCAGACGGCTCGAAATCGTGACGAACTGAAAAATACGGTGGGAAAGTCACGGGTCCGGAAACTGTAAACCCAGATACTGACGAAGCCCCATAGTCTCATCACGGATGATGAGACTTACCTCAAGGCGCACTTTCGGTAGCTTCCGCGGCTACTGTTCTCAACCGCCCAGCATGAGTTTGCTGCTCCGGAGGAAGTAAAGAAGCAGAAACTTTTAAAGTTTGCCAATTAATACATGATTTGGTAAGCGATCTGCTCATGTGGCAAACGGTGTGCACCGTTTGTGACTACCGGGACAGTAAACGGGGAGATCTACTTCAAGGAGTGTCTACAGAAGCGTCCGCTTCCTCTGTTGAAGCAACACGAGGGCCCCTACGATTTCTTGGCCGGATATGCACTATTCAAATGTTGTCCTGTTGTGGTACGAAGCCAACGGGATTACTTTCGTATCCACATGACCCCCCCCCCCCTCCTTCCCAAACGCATCGGAAGTAAGGCCCATCGAAAAATATTGGCAATTATGAAGCAGGCACTACGGAAGCATCCGAAGAAGGTCAAATCTGAGGAAAACTTGAAGAAAAAGTGGGTTTCCGTATAGAAGAAGTTGCAGCTAGATGTTGTATAGAACCAAATGAGTGGAGAAAAGCATAAGGTATTGAAGTTGAATGAAATAAATATGACGAAAGCTTAGTAATGGGTTATATTTCATAGTCTAAAAGTTTAAAAAGGATCGGTTCACTAGGTAAGTCAATTGATGTGGGACACCCTTTACACTCATTTAAGCTTGGCTGCAATCAGTCTATCTTTTTTTTACGCAGTGCCGTGCAAAAATGAACCGGTTGTCCGGAACACGAATATACTTTTACAGATACTTGTTTTTGTGGTGGTGGTTTCTGACATTCACGAATTCACTGACTTCGGCATCTTCAATCGACACTTTTTCTTACATGCTCAGTGATCCTGCTACCATTGTTACAGATAGTCTAAGGCGCTCTTTTCGATGAAGCATGAAAAACACTCCCCGGCTTTTCTAGGGAAAATCATTTCAGATTATCTTCGTATTGTTCCAGTATCGTCTTTACGCATGGGCACACTGGGCCAGGGCCAGGGGCCTCAGGCTTTTGAGGGCCTCCAACTTAGGATGAACATAGAACCATTCCGAAGGTTATGTTCCAGAAAATAGTAGCACTCAATTGTTTATAACTCTTTGGCGTGTGAGTAACAATGAATCAGTTGCTCGGATTCACACATTGGAGCATATCCCATGTGATGTTTAAAGAGCATCAGACAATCAAGCGGAGTGATGGTAGCGGTAGGAAACGAAGAATTGCATGACCAGGATGGTATTGGACCAATTCAAACGTCAATCCAACATTTCGATTCAAGTTTCAATTAATTTTGAGCAAAAAACAATGAAATGTTTTTTACAGTACACATAGAAAGTTCGAAAGGCACCAAGCAGGAGCGGCAACCAATAAAGTGGCAAAATTTGTACAATGTATACAATCCTTGTTTGGCAAGCGATTCGCGCATGTGGTAAATTTTCATTTTTTCGTCACATTTATTATGAATGGGCAAATCTACATAAAAACCTCCAAAAAGGACTCCTAGACTTCTTGAGGTCTCATGATACTTAAAGTTTTATTCATTTATGTTTGGGTTTACATTTTATATAATATTTCAGTCTAAGTGATACAGCATTTGCTTTTCGTCTTTGATGAGCTTCGTTGGTAGATGGTTGCATTTCTGTTTGTGGCTGAATATGAATGAACTACTAATATATGTGGTAGTAAATTATTGAAATGAATTGTGTTGCTCATATTAATAGATTCGAATAATTTCGATGTTTCACTATGTTTGTTTGTTTACGTAACAATGAAGGTATTGAACATTTGTAAAAGGTAAAAGGTGAAAAGGCTAATTCTTGTTACTAGGGTATTCATCTCATTAGTCAGGATGTAACATTATTTCGACGATACCTGGTCGGTGTTTGGACAAACCGGACTAAGTCGTAAAACATCGAAAAATGAGATATTGATAGCACTGCATAAAGAATTTTTTCGGCTACATTCGACTTTTGCCAGATTTGAATATGTAACAGTAAATAAGGATTATGACCAAAATTAATTTTCAATTAAAACGTAAAGAATGCTGCGATTCAAACTATAAACTCGTTTTTTTTTCTCGAAATCGATGCGTTGTCACTTAGTCCGGTCTGACTTTACAACGGTCAACTAGGCTTACAGTGATCGGATTGCACTTGTATAGATTTCAACAGCTTTGCTTCATTCCTAAGAAGCAGTACCCTAAAAAAATCTGGCGTGGATAATGTAAAATGCCCGCGTTTGAGCGAAGCGAAAAGTCGAGTACAACTCACCCTTGTTCATCCTACCATTTAAGCTAATGCGTTGAATGGAGATAGCAGACACTGCTCTAACTAATGTGTTAAAATGGGTGAGATGAATAGAGGTGCTAAGATGAATTAGAGCGCACTAACCCTATTTAATTTATTCCTTCGGTTTCTTTCTGCACAGAGTGCCTATCACCGACACAAGAAAGTCGACTCTATCACCAAAACCCTAGACTTGCAACTTAACTACCGGCGCCGTCTTTGAGATACTAATTCGATGATTATGACAATATTAATATTACTTATAATGTACCTGTTGGCTATCTTCGCCCTCTCCGAACCGTTCTCTAAAGAAGAAAGCTCGAATCTTCCATCAGAATATATAACAAAAATCTACCTCACCAACAATTTGTGCATGAAGGGACACTATATCAAAGAATTGTTCTATACCACCAGCGAAAATGCGAATGAACCTCGAATCGCGCACTTAGGTTCGACATAATATCGATTGATTTCAATGGCTATAATTTTCAATATTGTCATCTGTAAATGTAGTTTAATTATGATTGAATAAAATGTGACTTTTTCAGTTGCATCATATCAGGAACAGTAAGAAATTGAAAACAACATTGTACGAATCAATGTAGCTTTTGTGAATACTTAGTCGTCATCTCTTGACAAGTTTAATTTTATTGGAATATTGCTAAATATTTTACGCAGCTCACCTGAGTTCGAATTCCCACAACCGCATATAGTGTGTTAGGCCCTTTGCCACTGCTAATATCTTTTATATTCCGTTGTTCGACGGCACCTGGACATTCACAATGCCACCTATAGTGATGAATATCTAAAAAATTTTCTCTATATATTTTATTTTCTACAGTATTTTTAATACTTTCACATGGTTGAATGATTTGGATGAAATTTGAAAAATTAATCTCAAGGTGACATAGATGGCTTCCTGATGATCGGGATCATTTTTTTTATCATCCTGTTCTACAACAACAGTTGTTCTTTCTGCTTTTGTGCGAGATTGTTGTGTCCTGTCGCTGTGCCTTTGATATTGCGAAATTAACGCTGTTACGAACGTAAAAGTCTTCAAAGTGGCTTAGTTCCTGCTTTAATAGATGAAGGACCACGGATCATATTAAATTACCAGCTGTGATAATTGCCTTGAAAGTGATAATTGCTCGCCCGATCATCAAAACGCTTGGTTATTTACAACTTTCATCTGTACTACCCGCACGACTGTTATAGACAATAGAAGTGAAACACTGCTCACTGCCAAAGCTGTCGAGATGACCTGTAGAAAATGTGCTGAATATATTACACCGGACGAGAACGGAATTTTGTGCGGTGGTTTTTGCTCAGATCGGTATCACGCAGAATGCGTTGTGTTAACTCCTGCCGAAGTGATGAGCTGTAATAAGCACCGAAATATTCACTGGAATGTACACCGTGTACGGAAATTTTTAACGACGTTTGTCACATCCAAGCATTTCGTGATAAGCGTGAGCTGTTGTCCGACGCTGCTGCCATAATTCCTGTCCGCACCCCATCTGTTGCTTGTCACACACAATCTCAAACGGAAGAATGTGCTTCGGGTATGTTTGAGGAGGTGCGTAAAATGAAATTGCAAATTGAAGGTGTCCAGCAAGCTGTAGCCGAAATTTCACGCTCGCGCTCTAATCTGCCTGCATGAGAGGTTCAAGTATCTCCTTTATCGTCAACAAGGTTAATGCACGGTACCCGGAATGTAACCAACTATGCCCATTCATCACCGTCTAGTACATCTAACGTACCTCAATGTTGGCTATTCTTCACACGAGTCAAAAATTCGACGAGCGAAAAAGATATCTCCAATATGGTTAATACCGTACTGGGACATACTGCTATAGTGGTGAAGAAACTGTTACCTGAATGGAAGGAAGAGGCTTCGATGCCTTTTATTTCGTTCAAATTTGGAATCGATGCTAAATTAAAACGAATCGCTCTTCGCCCATCGACATGGCCACATGGAATTTGTTTTCGTGAGTTTCACAATCAATACGGAGTGTGGGATCCGAACGATTTGCGTTAATTTTGAAATTTGACCAATTTTGTGATTGTTGTGTAAAGTAAGCTGTAATCTGTTGAATCGTTGGTTGTGTTTGTATATGCCTAGACTTAAGAAATTTTAGTGATGGTGCAAAATAGTATAAGTTTTATACGTTAAACAGTAATCTGTATGCGCTTGTCGCAAAGATGAAACGAAATAAATTCTAAAATCTACAGCAGTTTATACCTGTCCAATTATAGGGGCCCCTCAGCTCAGTTGTGCCCAGGGGCCCCGAGTGGTCTTAAGACGGCCCTGCATTTTTCCATTCCGGACAATGAAAAGGCGGACTACGATAGGTGCATTACCAGACAATGTTTATGACAGACCAATCAGCTTCAACAATTTTTTTAGAAATTCTCGTCGGAGTACATTTGATAGTTTGCAAGTCTTGTGGAGTAACAGACATGTTAGTCCACGCGGGGTCGCGACAACGCCCTCAATCCGCTGTTTGAAATCCGTGGGCAACGGCATTCGGAGTGGAATAACTTAGTTACAATTGACGGGCCTTTTCTTCTCGGCGGCATGTTGTTAGGTACTAAAAGTAGTATATGTGATTTCTTTTTTGGCGAAAAAAAATGTGTGGTTAATGTCTAGGAAATAACCGGAGTGTCGTGACTACATGTTTGACTTGTAATTCAAATCGTATGATATTCAAGGAAATGCGAAATGTTTCAAAATATTCATTATAATAACTATGGTGGTTCTGAAAAGAACCTTTGATGTTGGCGTCGGTGTTGATAGGTGATGCGCTATATTCGAAGCTCGATGGATGCTTCTGTCCCTTATATTCAGGCTGCTCTGTTGTTTATGATAGCGATTCTGATATGATTTTTTTTCGCGGAACCCATCTGAATTTGACTTTGTGGTGCCAAATACTACCGAAAAATTAGATCTTCTATCGAAATTGTAATTCCATCTAATTTGAGTGGATCGTTTGAGAAATTTTGACTCAAAATATAGGTTTGCCGTCAGATAAGAAATTTTCTCAGCTTTTTAATTAACAGAATTCAAATAAAAAGGACATTTTTTAACTAAAGGCATTTTAAGACAAACAAGTTGATTAAAGAAAAGTAAGTCAATTATTCTTTAACGGTTGGGGTACAACCATGTGTAGAACATTTTTTTCTCGAATGTGCAATCCGAAATTCTTAACCATGAACCAAACATCCTTTATGTAGTCAGGATTTTTGTCTGTCACTTTACATTGCTGCGCATATTTTATAAGATAATGCTGCAGAAACGATAAAATAAGATTATTTCACAATTAAACACTATTGAGGTCCCTGAGTCATACATTTATCCTACTGAGAGTTTAAATTAGTTAAGGAACTTGCGTTTCAACTTCGTCTCATCAGAATCTGTCGCTGAATTAGTGACCGGACTAAGCTAGCTCTGGATTGCTCCAAAAACGAAATCACTATTTGTGTTTCTGATAAAACCCCTACTTCTGCATGATGTCCCGCAAGAAAAGGAGTTCTGATTAAACTAATAAGAATTAATGGAGTCCAAACTTTGGCTTTGCAAACCAATGCAATGTGTGCTATACTATATTTCTCCTTAGTGGAGAAAAATTAGGTAAAAACAATTTTTTCACCAATCTGAAAAATGTTTTAAACTACATTTGCGCGCTAAAGACAAATTTCTTATAATTAATTTGTTATGGAATTTGTGTTTACACTTCGTCTCATCAGAATCCGACACTAACTTAGTGACAGGACAAAACTAGCGCAGCATTGAGGCTAGCTCCAAAAACGAAATCATTGTTTGTGTTTCTGAGCACACCCCTATTCCTGCGTGATGTCACACAATAAAAATAATTCAGATTAAGCTGAAAAGAACTAACAATGATGAGAATTATACAATTTTTGCAAGCTGTCGATGTGGCTCAAAACACTTTTTCGAATTTTTGTTTTTCAATTAAAAGAACATTATTTTAATTCATTTTCACCTCACCCTTAGTGATATTTCCAAATTTAAAATAATCATTGATGGAAAACTGTGCTTCAATGCAAACAGTTGAAAATATTGAATTTATTTATCCTTTCATCTGGTTGTGGTCTTTTGGTCATCTTTAGGTCGCGCAAGAAGCATCAACAAGTGGTAATACATAACAAACACGGATTTACGATAGAAAAATTTAACACAATTACAAAACACATGATTTTCGTTCATGATCCTGCTTTCGTATCGCAAATACGTTCTAGAATTCATAGCCCATTGTTTACGAATTTGAGAACACACTATATCCTGTGGAGTTATTACAACAAGAAGAGAAAATTTAAAAGCGCGAAATAACTCCCAGTAAATCTATCAAGCCTGTTCGAAGAATTTTAACACTATTTCTATGCTATTATTGAAACCAATCTCATTAAACCCTTCAACAAGAGATTCGATCTACGATGCTGTGCCGAGTTGTGGAAAACTCAATTAACATAAAACCGCCAGATCCATAGCAATCTTCTCGCAGCCAAAGGCAGAGGTACACACATTTGGAACGAGTTGTGAAAGGAAACAAAGTCACGTTACTTTTAAAATTCAATTACACTTAATTAACATCGCAGCGGTTTCGCTATCTGCCTACATCATCGGCAGCTTGACAATCATCAACGCATAACCTACTCGTCTCGTACATACGAACTAGGCCTCAATGTACGAAGCAGACGGTAAACGCGTTCGCGACTAAATTGTTTCATTTGGCACAGGAAAAATAGTCATTAGCGAATCCACGGTTCCAGCCGGCAGTTAGTCACTCACTCAGTCAGGGTTCGAGAGCATACATGCTAGTTTTATGCGCGTCGTGAAACCACCCCCGCAACCGGCTCACAGACCAGAACCAGGTCGGAATTAATTTGAATCTTAAGTACCGTGTCATACCGAGGATTGAGAGTTTGATACCAATTGTCATGCTATTAATAATAAAATTTCTATCGCTGAGTTGCAATTTGCTAGATCTCTAAATAAACACTAGCATTAATGTTTGGCCTTTTGCTACGAGATGAGATGCAAATTTTGTTCGCGAAGAATTGTATGCAGCAATACCCACATTCTTTCGAGCTCAATTGGTATGATAAACAAGTAGACAATCGAACGACTAACAGTTTCGACAGTTATAGATCTACTGAAAACTCAAGTATCCTTTATTGACTTAGTGTTGAGGTTCGTTTATTTATTGAACCAATATTGAATGCATGATCGGGTATGAAATAATTTAATTCAATCAAATCCATAAAATTATTGAGTGACTGTGAGACAAAAATGGTTGAATTCAGCATGTGTTCGATCCAAACCATTGCCTAAACATGCTACATGAAATATCAAAATGGTGACGTTTCCTCATTATCCAATCAACAGTTGGACGATATATCTTTCCCGAATGTTAGTACCATCACATATAGACAGACTGGAACCGGTTTACCCTGGAGAAATTAGTGTTCTTAAAATTAAATTATGCCTCCCAAGCGCGTTCCACCATATGACAGAAAGCTTCGAATGATCCATCTGCATGTGCATATGTACAATGGCGAATGTAGGAGCGCTCGCATTGGTGGTCACATTTCGACTAGACCTTCAACGTGCATTGGGATATTCATATATGTATGGTGATGATTAAACTTTGCATCCATTGTCTCCAGCAGCTCGGAATGTCAGACAGGATCGTGGCCGGATTGTCCTGCTGCTGATGCTGAGAGACCGTGCATCAAACCGGCTCAGCTGCGCTATACCGCGAAAGATGTGGTGTAATTCTTATCTCGGTAGGATTGTTTAGACGGATGGCCAGATGCCACTCGTGTTGCTGTTGTAGTTGTTATTGTTCCGTCCGGGAGTGTTTTGAAATGTTTCCTATTGTTTTGCCGTGGAAAGTTACGGAAAGATAGAGTACTTTCCGTTAGACCCGTTGACATTCGTATTCGGTTGAAGGTGGCAACCCGCCCCTAGGAGAGTTTGGGAGCTCATATCACGCTGCTACACGAACACTACACTGCACCAACGGCATGCCGACACCCGGGCGGCCGCTGCTGCTACCCCAGTTGCATGTCATGTGGCGAATTACGAAAGTTGGTTTGTTTTCTTTTGCGATGTGACTTCTTTCTGCAGACAGAGTACTAAATATGCGGAATGTGGCGGATGGGGTGGTGGTTATTTCCTCGGATTAAAACTACGGTGATGATGACGATATACGCAGGAGATTATTGTATTGTGTTATGCATAGGATGAGAGCTTTCCACATAGGAAAAACTTGATGTTTTGTTGGTAGAGCGACGGCGGTTATTCACGTGATGCTGTTTGCCTATTGCAAACAACTTTAAATCGAATTCGGTGCAGAATATAGGGAAACTAAATTGCATCGCCGAGCTTTGCAACGGTTGGTGCAACAAAGTCTCGGTTGCTCAAAAAATTTATTTTGTCATACAATTGTCTATGGAAAATAACATAGTCTTGTTATAAAATATAAGTTAAAGACTCTTAAGCGTTGGATAGGGTAAGAAAATGTCGTGTGAATTAAGAGGATGAATGTAACAAAAAATGAGTGGAATGACTCTTGCCAAATTTCCTAAATTTGCAACAAAGAGAAGACGCTTCTTTAATCATTGGTTTTCTTCGGTTAACAAATCACCCACAACGAGAAACGACCATCCTTAATGAATAGATTATTGCGCCAAATCAGGATCGCAGATAGCAGGGCCGGCGGAAAGCGTGGGTAGTATGGGTAGTACTACCCACTCGAAAATAACCGAGTGGGTAGTGGAAAATAACCGATTACCCACTCGCAATTTTGAACCATTTCAAAAAATTTAGATTCAAAACTACATACATTTGAAAACATCGATGTACCACAATTCCATTTGCATAAACGAACGTGACTTAATGTGAATGTAATGTAAGCGTGTGCATTGCGAAAAGGGAAAAAATCATTACTAATGGACCCCTCACCCTATGCTTTGTACCCACTCGGGCGTAAAGTGTTTCGCCGCCCCTGGCAGATAGGTTTCCGAAAACGAAAACTATTTCATTTCCATGGAGTGTTCTTGAAATTATGATTGCATAACTGAAGAAATCGCACTAAATCTTGGAGTACCTGTTCTGTTTCAGTACAGAAAAGCCAACATTTGATTCCAAGTCTAGTTGTTTTTTTCCAAACTTTATTGAAATTAATTTGAAATAATACATTCAGTTTCAGAAGGCTTTTATTAGGGGAGACCGGGGCTAGTTGGCGTTGCTTTCAGTTTTCATTTTTTAACGCTTTGATTTTGGTAGATCTTGCAAAATAGAACACGTTGCATGAAAGGGTAAGCTGGTGGCAACATCTCTGAGCTTTATGAAAATGTTTGACACAAAAATATGTGATGCGGAAAAGCCTCCAACTTACCCCAGCCTCGGGGTAAGTTGGCGGTATGTATGGGGTAAGTTGGCGGACTTTTAGAAAATAAGCAATCCAATGGAAATACAATTACATAAGTGGTCCATATGAAATGTGCCGATTGTCTTTTCAATAAAAATGTATAGTATTCGACACTTTTCATTATATTTCAGTTTCAATACCCCGTCATTTTGACTTCGACGCGTACTCCATATTCAAAAGCAAATTTTCGAAATTCTTCAGGCGATTGGCTGAAATAAATGTCCACTGCATTGACGAGGGCACAAGAAAAAGTTTCTCTTACTTTGGAGTGAATTCCAGATATAAAAATATATGATGACTATTTTTGCACTATAAATAGTACCGCCAACTTGCCCCGTGTGCGTTACCGCCAACTTACCCCAACCGCATATTTTATAAAAAAGGATTTAAAAAATATTTTTGGGTATGAATAGGTATAATATCTGTACGGATTCTGAAAGCTCTTTTCGCGCACTATCGAAGAATATAATCGTTCGGGGAATAGATTGAAAACTACCTTAAATAACACAAAATGTTTAAAATTAAGGAAATTTACAAAGTATGGTCAAAAACACAATATTGCCCACAGCTTCTACAAAACATAATGTTTCGCAACAAAAACACATTGGATAATGCGTTTCACATTACTTGAGGTACACAACGAGAGACGGCGCTTTATGTCTAATAGAAACAAAGAAAAGGCGGTTACGCCAACTCACCCCAACCACCAACTAGCCCCGGGCTCCCCTACACTATGTATAAAATATATTTACTTCATTTTGAAATGTCTGAAAGTCTTCACAATTTCTTATTTCTAGTGAAAGTTTCATATCATCAGCATATATAAGAACTTTTACATTATTGAGAATGAAGGAAATGTCGTTAACAAATAAAATAAAGAATATCGGGCCTAAATGAGAACCTTGAGGGACACCTGGTATGTGTTAGGTCAGACCGGACTAAGTGACAGTGCATTGATTTCGAGAAAAACGCGTTTAAAGTTTGAATCGCAGCATCCTTTACATTATAATTGGAAAATATTTTTTACCATAATTCTTGTTTATTGTTTCATATTTCAAATCTGGTAAAGGTGGAATGTAGATGAAGAAATTCTTTATCCAGTGCTATCATTAATTCATTTTTTGATGTTTTGCGACTTGGTCCAGTCTTACTTAACACCGACCACCTGATGTAACTTGAATTGGTGTTGATTTTATTCCTTTAAATCTAACAGCTTGTTCACGATTTGTAAGACAGGATTGTACCCATGTAAGAAGTTCTGGTTCAAACCATATTTTTTCTAGTTTAAAAAGTAGCATGGGTATGTCGATGCGATCAAATGCTTCGCTAAAATCTGTATAAAGAGCTTCTACGAGGTTTCCGTTATCCATTGCTATTAATGTGTAGTTAATGAACTCGAGTCGATTTGTACTTGTTGAACGCCCTTTGAAAAAAACCATGTTGCATATGTTCCTGATTTGGTGAAATAAATTTTCATGAACAATCGCCTCAAAAATCTTGGGAATGCGGCTATTCCACGATAATCACGCACATCGGATTTTTTTATCATTTTTGGAAATTGGAACTAGGAAAGAGCTTTTCCATGTTCTAGGAAAACAACCTGATTCTAGAGACATGTTGAAAAGCCAAAATAAAGGAGCGGTTAGTTCTATTAACAAAGTTTTTAAAAATACCGGTGGAACGCCACCAGGTCCAGGGCTTTTAGAACTATCCAAGTTTTTTAAAGCATCCATGATTGTATGTACTTTTACCTGTTTAATATTAATATCTCTTGAAAGTTCTGAGTGAAATGAAAAGTATTCACGCTCTCGTTCCTTCTCCGAAAATGCAGTGTTAACTTCTTGGAAAAATGTTGCGATGAGATTGCAGACTTCCTCTGAGCTATCTCCAACATTTCCGTCAAGATGCATTTCTGTTGGGAAATAATCCGATTTTATTTTAGTTTTTACGTAATTAAAGAATTGATTGATTTGATTTTATTGGAGCGGGTTTTAACCTTATAGGTCATTCACCCGTACTAATTAAAGAAATTTTTTGGGATTGTTTTTTATATTGCGTTCTGTTCTTGCATTGTACTCTTCAAACGCGATGCCAATAGCAAGGTTCAATTGATCGCATAGATTTAAGTAGTTTGTTAATTTGTCTTCGCTGTTATATTTTTTGTACATTTTTTGTGCTTTCTGCTTACGATTTTTTAAATTTTTGATTTCTTTGTTAAACCAGATGGGATGTTTTGAGTTATAGTGACGCCTTCTTCCTTTCAATGGTAGGTGTATCTTCGTGAATGACTTCAAATAATATTTTTAATTTATATTTGCGATGTCTACGTCCCAGCACATGACGTGGAGATAAATGGCGTGGTTCTCGAGAATCCCTTTGAAAACTATTAAATTCCAAGTGTGACGGATCTGGATTGCAAGCCAATGGACTGTGCTGTAATAAAGGACAACAAAACGGGCTATGTCAAGTCGGTCTCGATTCGCATACATTCGCTGGATCTTTTTTACCTAGCCACGTTTCGATAGGAAGGTTTCGTCTGCCTGTCCCCTTGTTTGTACCGCGCGTCATGAAGTGTCTCGACTGCAGTTGGGCAATGTGGCCGATCATTGTTGCAATCAGAGCTGCAAATTTTCAACAGTTTGTTTTGAACTTGAAGGAGGAAAAAATCTCAAATCATGCCCTACTATGTTCAACTCGCAGTTGTTCGTTTCCATTATTCATTCAAGCAGCCGACCTGCTCAATCATTTTCCATTCATTTTCAATTTCATTGACCCTGTGAATATCTCTTTACTGGGCTATTGACTAGGTTTTTCCAACAAAACTACTCTGAACATAGTTCTTACTGTCCATGTAAGCTTGAAAACGCAAAACATGTTGACATTTAACCTAAACTGGCCTCTACAGAGCAGATGACAGCTTTGGTTGATGAATGAAAAAGCATCAATTTGAAATGAAGACGTACGATTCAGTTATGAAAATCCCGCCAAATTGAAAGTGAATGATTGAGGGAGGCTTTCAGTTGGAATCATGGTTGGGTTTGATTGAACTGAAAGTTGGCATTTGAAAATGAAAATTTGCACCATTGGTTGCAATATACCACGGTATGGCATACGCGAAATTTTTTTTTCTTTTTTTTTATTTCGACTATGTTAGTCACATTTTCTTTTTTACATTTTAACGACATTCAATTAGCTAGAGATTACTGGGTAGGGAAAGTTAGGAAAATTAGAGCCATAGTACTCAAGTGAGAGCAAGGATGTGAAGTAAACAGATCGGAAAACTAGAAGTGGCAGGGTCATTAGAACAGGCTTAATATCGTACGGGCTTAATCTTTGTCTTCTGCTAATGAGGGTCGAGCTTAGGCAGCATAACTACGAATCACCCGAGTTCACTAGCATGTGTCCTGATAAAGGTAGATGTGTCTATCTTTACCGTGACAACCGACCGGTTACTTTGACTGTCGGTAACATAGACAAAAAATATATATGCAGCATATCTGTCGCATAACGAGTCATCACCTTCTGATGATTTCAAAAGCGTTGCATCATATTATAGCAGAAATGGGTTTCCGCTCATTATCATCAGTAATGCGAAAACTCATCACATAATTTGGAACAGCTCAGACATCAATCTGAGAGGCACTAAATTGATGGAGCACATAAGTAATACAAATCTCCTTATTCTGAATGTAGGAAACCGACAAACATTTGCGAGGTCTGGAACAGGGGAGGTGTTAGACATAACGCTTTGCGCTGAAAGAGTTTCGCATGAGCTGGGAAATTGGTAGGTTCCAAATTAAACTGAACCGCCTTTCTCCAATCATAAATATATATTTTTCGATTATTTTGAAGTCACCCTCGATATCGTGATCCTAAATCTACAAACTGGGACCTCTTTTTAGGAAACCTTGGCGGCCAAATTTCATGTATATTTTCCAACAATCAGTCAATTAGATGACTTGAATGACGTCGTGGATACGACACACTCATTCATAGTAGCATACTACGAAGAAACTTGACCACTTCGTACTGCTAATGGGAAGCCCTTGGCGGAGGGCCGAGCTTGTAAGAATGAAGAAGGATGTGAGAACAGCTTGAAACCGGCGTCAGCGTTTGACTCTAGAGCTTTCAGGTCAGCTCCTAGTGCATACAAGAAATGTATTAGATCTTCAGAGCGGACTGGCTGGCCAAACTTTTGTACTTATGTCTAGTTTGAACGAGGCCAAATGGTTAAATACAATTTTCTCAAAGTCGAAAGTTTTTCAAATGAACTCGTTAAAACCAGAGATGGTGTTTGTTTGATGGACGAAAATAATGTTCTCAATTGCCTTAATTGCACCCTTTCCAGGTTGTATCGATCCGGAGCTGATCAATGTTCACAGATCTCATTCGGGTGATTCGGACTCGTGGACGTTTGCATGTACATTGGTTACCACTGAATGACAGTTGACAGTTTTGCTCCATATAAATGGCCTGAAAAAGATTGAATCTTTCCCGTGTTACTATAAAAGGGATTTGATATTCTCAAATATGTCTTGAAAAAGATGTTCTCAAGTCTTGCTCTTGGTTATATCCTGAAAGTATGGTGAGAAATAACTGTTAGATTTATTCTCAAAGGGGGGGGGGGCGCTCAAGCTATGAAGTATCCAAGAGTTTTTGGCCTATCAGCTTAAGTTCTTTAATTTTAAAAGCTTTGGAACGGATAATCGATCATCGCATCAGGAACGTTTAACAGTTGAATATCTACTGCACAAAATGAAACATGCATATCAGTATGGGAAATCCATGCTTCACGATGTTGTTTACACCATTGAAAAGGCATTCTAGCTTAGGTGTATTCCTGGATATTGAGGGTGCCTTTGCCAATGTGTCCTTCCAGTCTATTCTGGAAGCGACGTATGGTCATGGGGTAGCTGCATGTAGCTCGGTTTAAATAAACGCAATACTTAATAACCGCATTCTTTGCTCGTGCTGAGACAGGCAAATATAAGGAACTTGAGTATTTGCGGCTGACCTCAGGGTACCGTTCTGTCTCCTTTGCTATGGGATCTGATGGCCGATGGCTTGTTGAGGAAACTCAATGAGCTTGGATTTCTAACTTACGGGTTTTTTGACGATTACCAAATACTTATTACTGGACTTTGCATCGGAACAATCTTCGACTTAATGCAACAAGCATTAAGAGCAAGTTAAATTATTAGTTAACCCACACAAAACTGCAATAGATCTTTACATGAAGAAGCGAATAACAGCCGGGGTTCGTCACTTGCAGTTCTTTGATTCTTAGCTACTGTGTGTCAATCAAGTCAGATACGTTACACTCGTTATCGAGCACTCAGTCGAGATAGAAGTCTTTTGTCATCGGTCCGTACACTCTATAGCGACAAATAGTGTTAATCCGCGTTCAAGGTTATTTACACACTCTGCGCCTAGCTGAGGTTTCAGTATTTTTTCCCTTCTTTTGTGTTTCTGTTTCTGAGTACCGTTAGCCGGTCAGTGAAGTGAAACAGTGTTCTTCTAGTAAGCCGTCTGGATACCGTTACATACACAAGCTAAGTATTAGTTTTCGTTTCCCCTTCTTGGTTGTCTTAATAACGTGCACTGGGCAATAGGCCCGTGCAAAAATGACTTCCCCTGACGGCGGTTCATCTCAAGGTGAGATGGACGTCGAAATAAAATCGGCTCCCCGGCTCAAGGTATATCCGAGCTCGGCCACCGGGCCATTTGTGATCTTCTTTCGGACCAAAGAAAAAAAGTGTTTGAATCTGTTGCAGATTTCTCGAGTTCTGACGGATCGGTATTCGGCCGTGACAGAAATATCGAAAATTCGGCCTGATAAGCTTCGGGTGGTGGTTAACAGTTCAACTCAGGCAAACGATATTGCTGGATACGAGCCCTTTACGAGGGAGTACAGGGTGTATATTCCAGCTAGCAGGGTTGAAGTCAGTGGGGTCGTTTCCGATTCGAGTCTGAATTGCGAGGACCTGCTAAAATATGGGACTGGCTGTTTCAAAGACCCCATGCTTAAGCCAGTGAAGATACTGGAATGCAAACGTTTGCATTCAGCATCAGTCGCAGCTGACGGGAAGAAAACATACGTCAACTCAGACTCTTATCGGGTGACCTTCGCCGGCTCTGCCCTGCCTAATTACCTCCTTTTTGACAAGGTTCGTCTACCTGTTCGCCTCTTTGTGCCGCGGGTCATGAACTGTACTAATTGCAAACAATTGGGACACACAGCCTCCCATTGTAGCAATAAAGCCCGCTGTGGGAAATGCGGTGGGAATCATGCGGATGATTCCTGTGGTAGAGATGTCGAAAAGTGCCTCTACTGTGGGGGAAACCCACATGATCTCCCTTCATGTCCCGCGTACAAACAGCGCGAGGAAAATCTTAAGCGTTCCCTTCAGGGACGCTCTAAGCGATCTTTTGCAGAAATGCTTAAGATAGCTACGCCACCTGTCTCTACGAACATCTTTACCAACCTGTCTACTGACGAAGGCGACTGTGATGAACCCCAGGAGGGAACATCTTCTGCTGTGCCTAGAAGTAGTAGAAAAAGGAAGAACATTTCCTCTTCCAAGCTTCGTCGTAAAGGCCAGAAGGTGTCTCTTCATGGTCCCCCTAAAATAACTACTCAAGGAAGTACTGGTGCAAAACCGAAGCAAGTCGCTCCCGGTCTCAGTAACCTGAGCTCAGAAAAGGAGTTCCCAGCACTTCCAGGAACATCAAAAACCCCAAGTGTTCCCATATCTCAGCCAGAGAAAGAAAACAGTGCTGGCTTAATAAATTTCTCTGACATTGTGGACCGTATTCTTACAGCGTTAAACATTTCTGACCCCCTTAAAAGTATCTTGATAAGCTTTCTCCCCGCAGTAAAAACATTCTTGATGCAGTTCACTGCGAAATGGCCCCTCCTTTCAGCGATTGTATCCTTCGATGGCTAATTCATCGAACGAGGTCAAGGATTTAATCACTGTTCTACAGTGGAATTGCAGAAGCATTATCCCGAAAATCGATTCGTTTAAAATCTTACTAAATAATTTGAAATGCGATGCATTTGCCCTATGCGAGACATGGCTCACTTCAGAAATAACCCTACACTTCCACGATTTTAATATTATTCGCTTGGATCGAGAAGACTCTTACGGAGGAGTACTTTTGGGGATCAAAAAGTGCTATTCTTTCAATCGGATCGACCTCCCCTCGACACCAGGCATTGAAGTTGTCGCTTGCCAAACCAGAATTAAAGGCAAAGAACTTTGCATTGCTTCCACCTACATCCCCCCTAGAGCCTCAGTTAGCCACCGACGGCTTTGCGATATTGCGGGACTCCTCCCCGCACCGCGGCTAGTTTTAGGTGACTTTAACTCCCACGGCACGGCATGGGGTTGCCTTCATGACGATAATCGATCTACCCTACTCCATGAGCTTTGCGACAACTTCAATATGACTATTTTGAATACGGGTGAAATGACACGGATTCCTGTCCCTCCAGCGCGACCGAGCGCCTTAGATCTGTCCCTCTGCTCGACATCGCTGCGGTTAGATTGCATGTGGAAGGTAGTCTCTGATCCCCACGGCAGCGACCATCTGCCAATCGTAATTAATATTGCTAACGGTTCAGGGCCACCGAATACAATCAATGTTTCGTATGACCTCACACGAAATATTGATTGGAAGAGCTACGCGTCCGCGATATCCGAAAAAGTAGAATCGACACAAGAGCTTCCTCCGGAGGAAGAGTACGGGTTCCTGGCTGGCTTGATTCTCGATACCGCGATTCAAGCTCAGACTAAACGCGTACCAGACGCGAATTCACGCGGGCGTCCTCCCAATCCATGGTGGGACAAAGAGTGCTCAGACGTGTACGCGGAGAAGGCCGCTGCGTATAAGACCTTCCGGGACGACGGGCTGCCAGCTAGCTACCGACAATACGCGATGGCGGAAACGCGCATGAAGAGTTTGATAAAAGCCAAAAAACGTAGCTACTGGCGCCGGTTCGTCGACGGACTAACGAGAGAAACATCGATGAGCACTCTTTGGAGTACGGCCCGGCGCTTACGAAACCGAAACAGTACCAATGAGAGTGTGGAATATTCAAACCGTTGGATATTCGATTTTGCCAAGAAGGTTTGTCCGGATTCCGCCCCGGCACAGAAGATCTACCGCGCCGCGTCCCCTCACAATAACGCGAACGAAACACCGTTTTCGATGGTGGAGTTCTCACTTGCTCTCTTATCATGTAACAATAAAGCCCCAGGGCCAGACAGAATCAAATTTAACTTGTTAAAGAATCTGCCAGACTCTGCCAAGAGACGCTTGTTGAATTTATTTAATAAGTTTCTTGAGGGTAATATTGTCCCTCATGACTGGAGGCAAGTGAAGGTCATCGCCATTCAAAAACCAGGAAAACCAGCCTCCGACCACAACTCGTATCGACCGATTGCAATGCTGTCCTGTATCCGAAAGTTGTTCGAGAAAATGATCTTGTTTCGCCTCGATAATTGGGTTGAAGCAAATGGCTTACTGTCAGATACACAATTTGGTTTCCGCAAAGGCAAAGGGACGAACGATTGTCTTGCGTTGCTCTCAACAGAAATTCAAATGGCTTATGCTAGCAAAGAGCAGATGGCATCAGTTTTCCTAGATATAAAGGGGGCTTTTGATTCAGTTTCTATCAAAATTCTTTCTGAGAAGCTGCACCAGCATGGTCTTTCACCGACTCTAAACAACTTTTTGCTAAACTTGCTGTCTGAAAAACATATGCATTTTTCGCATGGTGATTTATCGACATCACGAATTAGCTACATGGGTCTTCCCCAGGGCTCATGTCTAAGCCCCCTTCTCTATAACTTTTACGTGAATGACATTGACGAATGTCTTGTCAATTCCTGCACGCTAAGGCAGCTTGCAGATGACGGTGTGGTCTCTATTACAGGTCCCAAAGCCGTCGATCTGCAAGGACCATTGCAAGATACCTTGGACAATTTGTCTGCTTGGGCCCTCCAGCTAGGTATCGAGTTCTCCACGGAGAAAACTGAGCTAGTCGTATTTTCAAGGAAGCGTGAACCAGCGCAACTACAGCTTCAATTAATGGGTCAAACTATTGCTCAGGTTTCAACTTTCAAATATCTCGGGGTCTGGTTCGACTCT
The DNA here is from genome assembly GCF_030247195.1 of Topomyia yanbarensis. Lineage (NCBI taxonomy): Eukaryota > Metazoa > Arthropoda > Insecta > Diptera > Culicidae > Topomyia > Topomyia yanbarensis. Next base: position 33,652,408 of record NC_080672.1, on the reverse strand, counting down.
AAAGGAACCTGGGGATGTCACATTAGGTATCTGAAACAGAAGTGCCAGCAAAGGATCAACTTTCTCCGTACAATAACCGGAACATGGTGGGGTGCCCACCCAGGAGACCTGATCAGGCTGTACCAAACAACAATATTGTCGGTGATGGAGTACGGGAGTTTCTGTTTCCGCTCCGCTGCGAACATACATTTCATCAAACTAGAGCGAATCCAATATTGTTGTTTGCGTATTGCTTTGGGTTGTATGCACTCGACACATACGATGAGTTTAGAAGTGCTGGCGGGCGTCCTTCCGCTGAAAAATCGATTTTGGGAACTCTCCTATCGATTGCTCATCCGATGCGATATCTTGAACCCGTTAGTAATTGCAAATTTCGAAAGGCTTATCGAGCTCAATTCTCAAACCCGATTTATGTCCTTGTACTTCGATTACATGGCACAAAATATCAATCCTTCTTCATACTATCCCAACCGTGTCAATCTCTTTCATGCTTCTGATTCAACTGTTTTCTTTGACACATCCATGAAAGACGAGATTCGTGGAATCCCGGATCACATACGCCCGCAAGTGATCCCAAGCATCTTTCATAGTAAATTTCGAGAAGTCGACTGCAACAAGATGTTTTACACCGACGGGTCAAGCCTCGACGGCTCCACTGGCTTCGGTATATTCAATCAAAACCTCACCGCCTCATTCAAACTCAATGATCCTGCTTCAGTTTACGTCGCAGAACTTGCTGCTATTCAGTATACCCTTGGGATCATTGATACTTTGCCCACCGATCATTACTTTATTGTCTCGGATAGCCTCAGCTCAATCGAGGCTCTCCGTTCAATGAAACCGAGAAAGCACATTCCATATTTTCTGGGGAAAATCTGGGAGCGCCTGCGTGCTTTGTCTGCAAGATCGTACAAGATTACCTTAGTTTGGGTTCCCTCGCATTGCTCCATTCCAGGTAATGAAGAAGCGGACTCTTTAGCTAAGGCGGGCGCTTTGCAAGGTGACATATATGAAAGACCAATTAGCTTCAGCGAATTTTTCAGTATTACTCATCAGAGAACCCTCGAAAGTTGGCAAACATCATGGAGCAATGGTGAACTGGGAAGGTGGCTACATTCGATAATCCCTAAGGTATCGACGAAACCTTGGTTCAGAGGGATGGATGTGGGTCGGGATTTCATTCGCGTGATGTCTCGGCTCATGTCCAATCACTACACGCTGGACGCACATCTCCGGCGTATTGGGCTCGTGGATAGCGGTGTCTGCGCTTGTGGCAACGGTTATCACGAAATCGAACATGTTGTCTGGGCATGTGCCGAGTACTGTTCTGCCAGGTCTCAACTATTCGATTCCCTTCGGGCCCGAGGAAGATCACCCAATGTCCCGGTTCGAGATGTACTAGCAAGCCGCGATATTCTCTACATGTCCCTTATATACACGTTCCTCAAAACCATCAATATCCAAATTTAAATGCCCCTATCTTTTCTCTTATCATTCCCAGAAGTGCCCTCTTCCGCCTACCGTACCCCAACGATGGTTTGATACGACTCCAAGACGAGACAAAACATCTGTCGAATGAACCAACAACACGAGATCTACAGTACAACATCACACGCGCAGCGCGGTGTGTTCCCGATCCGTATCTGAGCCGTACTACGAAATCGTCTGGAGGAACCCCTGCCGGCTCGAGGAAAACCGCCCGGCGTCCCAATACTTGATACATCCGTTCGAATCTGTAATCCTGGCCGTTGATTCCTGATGCCGGAAACTGAAGTTTATATCCCCCCCCCCGTTCAGTCTTGTCCACCCTCTCTCCCATGTCTCTGATACACAGATGTATGTCTTCACCCCCTTCTCCCCTTGAATATCTTCCCAAAACTTATGTGCCCCCTATCTTCTAGTGTTAGTTGATCAATCCATTCGAATCTGTAATCCTGGCCGTTAATTCCTGATGCCGGAAACTGAAAGTTTATATCTCACCCCCCCCCCCCCCTTCAGCCTTGTCCACCCACCCTCCCATGTCTCTGATACACAGATGTATGACTTCACCCCCTTCTCCCCTTGAATATCTTCCCAAAATTTATGTGCCCCCCTATCTTCTAGTTTTAGTTGAACAATATTTAATCTCGTTAAGAAATGCGCAACAGTACCACTACTTTAAAATAGCCCTAATTAATTCCCCTTAATCTTGAACCACTCTTTCTAGTTATCTCTAGTTAATAAGCTTGTAAAATGTTCCGCTTAGTTAATAATTATTTTTTCTACAATCTCCCTTCTAAAAATCATAAAGTGAATTACTATACAAAGAACACACAAATGACCCGTCCCCCAAATCTTACGAATATTATATTATACCCTCTTTTATATGTATAAGTTAGCTGTAGTTTTTTTTTTAGTTTTATTATATAAAACAAAATAATATTGAAATGTGTATCCCCCTAGTTTTAAGAAATTCAAAATTTAAAACAATGAAAAAATGGCACCTTTAAGCTAACGCATACGTGCCTTATCAAATAAACAAATTGAAAAAAAAAAAAAAAGTCAGATACGTTGGAGTTATATTGGATTCTCACATTTAGTTCGGAGTCATAAAGCGTGCATGGTCTTTGGGCAGTACAGAAGAATTGTTGAAAAGACCTGGGGTCTCAAACTTGAATACAAATATTGTCATATGGATGCCTTGTGTGGTGGCAGAGGGTAAAGGTGATGACGATCCAGTCATAGTTAAATCATCTGCAAAGAATGGCGCTCATAGCGTCGACTGGTGCATTCATCACAACTTCGACTGCTGCCTTCAAGGCCCTTCTAAATATCAAGCTCTTACATATACATCACAAACAAGAAGCACTATCAGGTGCATAAAGACTGCAGGTTACTGGGCTTTGGAACAGTAATCATGTCGATCGTGGACTTTCTCGTGACCCCTACCCTCTCTTAAATTGTCTGCGTGGTATATGGATGGCACCACATCGCTTCTGAGTGTGGATTGGTAAACCGGATGCAAATTTCAACAACTTTACTGTCGTTATTTGTATTTATTTAAATTGCGTCATTCTATTGATTAGTCTGTCGTTTGGCTCCCATGATTACCGGATAGATTTCTAGTGATGATGACATTTTGATTCTCGTCAAGTTTCAGCTCTAGGTCAATTATACTCTTTATAAAAAGTTTTGCATGATACCGAAAGTGCCGACACTTACTTGTATTCAGTACCGGTATTTCGATACGAAAAACGGGTCAGTACTCGCGGGTTTTTCGGTACCGGTATTACCGGCACCACAATCCTAGTCCGAAGTTCTAACTTTAAAAAATTTTAAATGTAAAACAGAGAAAGTTGGCACCTTCAAACTAAACGTTAAACGTTGGGCTATGTTAGATAAACAGACTGAGAAAAAGTATGACAGACTAATTTTCCACTGACTTTAAACTATCTCTGTGAACATATTGGAAACAATAACTGAAAGCTCGTTTCATATTTAGAAAATGGAAACAAGTGAAACAAGGAGCGGGCTTAGCGTAGTTGGTAAATCAATTGCCTTGTACGCAGCTCACCTGGGTTCGAACTCCATCCCCGCACATAGAGTTAGAGATTTTTCCAAGAGATTTCTCCAACCCGAATGACTCCAAGGTTAAAACCTCTATTATAAAAAAGTAACACATAAAGGCTATGGTTCACGTTTCAAACCTTTAACGATCACGATCCAAGCATGTATGATGAATTTTCATTTTTTTCGTGGCTTTCTCCTCAGAGATCATAAAACACTTACTGAGTAAGGTAAATTTTCACAAACCGTCAACCTAGAGATCATCAAAACAGTCACCAGTGGATATGCGAGATTGCTTCACACACACATGTTGAATTCCGATTCATCACATCACATCTCCCCCATATTCGATAGCCACTCTAAACTTTTGCCGGCGGAAGGCTTTGCCAGTTTGAGATAATAATCCACCTGACTGTATGCCGTTGCGAAAAATCCCAGTCTTCCGCTAGAGTTACCCGACAACGATAATCTCCAGAAGTGGATGTGCGCTTCCGACCGCACGGATCCTACCGAAAATAAAGTTTCGCCGGGTAGTTCCCCTCTTCCGATTCGACTAACCATCGACGGTCATTGCCGACTGGCTCGCAGTTCGCCGGTTTGGTAAAGTTTCGACACTGCCACCAGGCAGACACCCTGGCACCAGTTAGTCAGTGAGGGAAAAAGTGTAGTTGTTTTCATTAGTGATTTCCGGTCAGTAAAGCTAAATGAAAGTTTTTTTATTGTTGAGTAATAAAATTTTCACCTGATTTGCCGGAACATTCGGTTTGCTGAGCGGATGTTGGGGTGGATAGTTAACAAAGTTGGGCACCGGTAGCAGATTGCTATTAAAATTACGGATTGATAGCCTTCTCTGTGTTCCGAACGGATGCATTCGTTAAGATACTTGGAAGATACCGAAACTCGCTCAGTAAACATTGTGTGGACTGTTCATGTTTGTACTGACAATTATTCACATTAAGTGGATCTCTTAAAAAAAAAAACTTTATTCTGAGTCTGTACAAATTTAGCTGCAATCTCGTTTTAATACAGTTTAAATAATATATGAACACGTGCTTCCGAAAGCTAACCAGAGGGAAGCCAGTTACTGTTCATTTAACAATATGAGAGGAAAAAAGAAAAAGTATAAAAATAAAAGTTTATGCTGCTGCCAATTTAACTATCGCTAATCAGTTCGGTAACGGTAATCTAAATTGCTTCAATCAGCCAAACGAGCTAAACGACGGTTCTGTTGCAAGAAATCTTTTCTCTATCTCCTAATATATGTACTATCAACCCATATCTGTAACGAACTAGCTAGAGCATGCTGCATATAGTTTCGAAGTCGCCGACTCATCGCATGTGCATTGTGCATGTTGTGGGATGATTCGAGAAGGTCAATCGTAACGACTTCTAGAGTGTACAGTGTACAGTGCAATTATAGTGAATAGGAAAAAGATTTTACGACAAAAAATCTAAACATTTGCGATAGCATATCTTGAACATATTACTAAATGCCAAATGGTATTGCAAGGTCAACTATGCGTCAAAAGCGTGTAGAGAAAGAATTTTAATTTTGATATTGCGTCGCTTTCACGTATTCAAATATTGACAGAGCTTATTACAAATTCATGCTTAATGCTCCTTAATTCATGTTCGTAAGTAGCTAGAAACTATACTACAGATTTATTACTGTGATAGTTCGTAACACTTAATTAGAATTTTTCAATTTGTAACATTAACATTCCGGAAACAAAAGCAACAATGGTCAACACACGAATCGGAATGTATACTAACCGACATTTTTGTTCGCTAAATGAAAATAGTTTTTACATAGCTGAGCCCGTGTCGGAACCGCAGGAGACGAAAAATAAACTTTCGTTGTTTCCATTCGCCATCACCACTAGTAGTAGTATTTGCAGACAAAATATTTATGATGCTGCTGGTTAACCCAAAAAAAACTTATACCATTTCTGGCGGAATGCGAAACTGAGGTCAAATTGATTCATGCCTATGGGACTGTAATTTGGCACCGTTTTACAAAAGCACGACTACTTCTGTGAACCAAAAACAAAATGGATATCTGCCAACGTGGTGCAACAGCATATTACCAGATAGATTGAAGGATTATCTCGGCACCTAATCGTATTAGCTATTCTATCAATTCGCCAATAACGAACCGATGATTCCATTCCAATCACGCCGGAAATATCATTACACCGATTCGTCCCCCTGGTGCAATACTGACCCCTGCCATAAAATTTCGTGCTACCATCCGTGCCGTGGCAATAGGGAAGAGCGAGAATATTTCTCATTCACAAACCCGCCGATTCAAGGCATGCAACTCGGCTCTGCCCAACCACGATAACGACGACGTGGTCTATTACGAGCCTGATTTGTGCTATGTATATAAAACTAGTAGACCCACACTTTACGCGATATCGGTGTTTATTGTTATCTTTTTCTGCCACCGACTGGAAGAACGCTCCCGGTGGTGTGGCCTTTCCCAAAGTCATCCGGCCAAGTGGCAACGAAATAGGAATTTTTATCACGTCTTCAGTCGTTTTCTGATGATTCCATTGCTGCGGCAACTGTTTCTGCCAGGGCAGGGAAGGCAAACGAGTCAATTTCCTCCAAATAGCGCGCCCACTTTTACTAGCGTGATCTTTTCACTGAAATTACTGAGACTACTGGCGTCCGCCTGGGTGGCAGCAAAAGGCCATGCGTCTGCATTGAGTGGAGGCTAGATTCGTATGTTGTCGGTCGAATATGGAATGGAGGTTAAAAGACTACGTGGAAAGATTTGCTGTGATTGCAAGATGGCTCGTTAGTTTTATTTTAATTAGTCCTTGCAATAAATATTTTATGTATTTCCTATCAATAGGTACATGCAATAAATCTTCTAATATGGACATAATCTATGAACGGGTTACACCGATCAAGGTTTGTTGCAACGAATGCAGGAAAAGGAAACATTATGAATCGATTTATTGAACGATGCTCAACATTCAATACGTTAGCATCACTGAGCCGTAGATCTTTCATGTTTTTACAATATGTGAAAATAAATAAAGTATGACTAGTTTAATGTCTCCTCGTTTGGTTATGTTTACGCAGTTTTCTGCTTTCGTTTCCTTGATGGTGAATCATTAGCAGACGAATTTCGCGCTAAATCGTATTCAGAGTTGGCAGCACCGTCTCAGATTTTAATGAATCTTTCTGTGCATGAAGACTTTGTCACAAAAAAAACCGGCGGTGGTCAGCTATTTTCGTCCGTGTCCCTTATCACCAATTTTTATACAGTGATTCATCAGCAGTGCTTGGTTATGCAACTAATTTTTTCCAATCTTTTTTTAAATGCAAATAATTAAGCAATCTTCATTTCGTTATATTCTGAATTGCACATATTTTGTCGAATGTAATTTTAAATGTACTTTCATTTGATGGCATTGTAAGGGAACACGTATCCGCCGATTGATGCCAATCGAGCTGACATTTCTTTAGACTGAACAAACTAATTTATTTGTTTGTTTAGTGTTTGTTTGACCAACTGGGAAACGAATCCACTGGGTCTTTAATGCGGGTGGGAAATACGCATGGTCTTGTCTGATTGAATGACTTTTGAATTATGTATGAGGGTGGAGAATTGACAATTCGCAAGATCAATTCCAATCCAATTACCAAATTGCGGCAATCATTTCAGCACGAGGAACAAATGTTTTATGGTCATATTTAATGCTTTACTTTTAGTCCATTAACTCATCAGTCAATTATACTGAGCTAAGAATAAGTACGTACTATTTGGAAACGGGGGGTGTTTGATTCGTGCATGATGTTAATATCGTTTAGGAACTCAGCATTTATATTTTTTTCTGTTTCGCGTCTTCATTGTAATATCGGAACGTTTACTCGAACAAGGTGGAAAATTTCAAGTTACGGGATCTCAATATGCTTGTGATTATACCAATAAGGACCATTTATAAATTCTGCCACGCTATTAGGAGGAAGAGATATGACTAATTGTGACATGAATGGGAGGGGAGCACGTCATGTGCTTTGACGCAATCGGCCGTTTTACGCACGATTGCGCCATGTATATAGGAAATTCCATAGAACATGAACACTTTTGCGAGTAGCGGCATAAAAGTGCTACTACAAAATAACATGGTAATATGACAGAGAGTTAGTATTGGGTAATCTTTGCGTGACATAATTTTTGAATGTTCCACCATATCACTTTTAAACTCATTGTTTACGGTCGATTTTACATTGTCGACAACACTCCCGACAGCCCCCTGTCCGGAGTTCAAGTTGTTTTCGATGAAACATTCTCGATAAACGATTAGCCAGAGTTTAAACGCCTAGAAGATTTACGTATCCTACAGTATCAGTCGCATCGCTTGCTTGAAGCGTCCTGACTAACAACCCACCCACTACCCAATCCGTGGTACTTATGGGAGTGTCACTGAGTAGGGGGCTTTCGTTAAGTAAGTACCACATCAACACTTCCTTTCTCATCCCAAGTTACGGTAAAGATGGTCGTGGCCTGCAATGGTGGCTCTCAGGCGAAACTCTCGCTTGGACTGGATCAATTGTTATTCCCAAACAATGCTCCTCAAGTAGTCTGGCTGGAAATGAGAGTCATCAGACTGCAATCTACGAAGTATACCATGCTAACGCAACGCAACGCAATGCATGAAGACTTTGTCACAAAAAACCACTTTGCATACTTTGTTTTTCCAAAAATGTTCTAGACTGTCTTTTGAAAAGAGTTAAACTCTTTTTACCAATTTTTTTTAAATGGCTATAGTCTAAAAATGACAAATCCAACAAAAAATGTTGGAGGAGTAATTTTCACAAAACTATTCAAATTTTTAATTAAAAATATTGAAAGAATTCTTCATCGACTCCTACACTGAAAAAAATCGATTTTAAAAATTTCAACATTACCTCTCAATTAAATTAACTCTCACTGATATCTGAATTAGTTTTCTGTTTGATGTCATAGGACAATTTTGCTGCTCTCCATTTTGATCTTTTAACCGTTAAAACGACCACAACGTAATCATTTGCCGAACAGCACTATATCAAGTTTAGTTTTCAATTTGTTGTCAGTCTCTGCTCGGGAAGAGTTTGCATTGTAATAGGCTGAAGCCACGGCTTTTATGCTATCGACGAAAATAATAATAAAATAATAATCGCCAAAATAGCCTAGACACTTATCTCTTTTCTATTCACTTGAATGCAAATGAATACTTTGAAATATTTATCTGTCTCACTCACGAATAGCATTCTCTCCCTGTCGCTCTTTTTATAAGGGACTTGAAAGGATATTTCAACTTATGTCAATTTACTATTTTTAATTACGCGTCATATCCATACGCGAGACATTTTTCTGTAAAGATGAATAAATCGAATTTATCATGATTGTCCGTATTGCCCCACAAGCACACATATTTTTTAAACGATTGTACTTATTCACTCATAAATCAACTTACCTGTTATTTTCAACGTTATCGAAATAATAGAAAAAATCCGATAAAAATTTGATTTTTTGTGCAACAAACATTAAACCAGAAACTTGAAAATTACATCCGCACGAAGATGCACTATTGATTATCAATGTTTGCTTAAATTGTAGACGTTTAATAGTATTCAAAGCATGCTGAGTATTTTATAAATCCAAGTTATCCATAATAATAGGGCACATATATAAATATTTTGAATTTTAAAAGCTATATACCTAAAATAGCCATGTGCACATCTTATTCACAGTTCCCCTATCTACATTACTCGTTTCAGGTTTTATTGAAGTGTTTTTTTTATTTTATTTGATTTATTTACATATTTTATCTGCTTAATTAATTTTTTTTTGTTTTATTTATTTAAGTTATTGGATTTTCTCTATATTATTCGTCTTTTCATTTGAATTTATTTTATTCAATTAGTTCATTATACTTATTTTATTAATTTTACTAATTGCTTCCAGCTCATATATGATATTCAGCTTCTTAGTTTTATTCATTTTATTGATTCTGTTGAGCCATTCCTTTTATCCATTTCATCCAAATTATTAGTTTCAATATATTTGTTTTATGGGAGCCCGAGGCTAGTTGGCGGAACCCCTTTTTCTCTGTTTCTGTTAGACATATAGCGCTACCTTTCGTCGGGTACCTCAAGTTATGTGAAACCCATAATCCAATCTTTTTTGTAGCTAAACATTTTGTGTTGTAGAAGTTGCGGGCGAGATTGTGTTTTTGAGCATACCAGACAAATTTTCATGATTTCAAACGCTTTGTGTAATTGATGATGATGATGGTCACACCTCATCGGAGGAGCGGCAACACTGCTGTGATAAAGTTGTTATTTTTGTGCCTGTGATATTTAATAGATTTTAGATGCGAATTCGGTGTTTTTGGTCAGAATATAGATTGCTCCGTTCTCTTGTAGTGATAGTGAATCTCAATTGATTCATGTTTTGTAGATTTTCGGTCGTGCGGTGACAAAAATCGGAAAAAACTTGATACTGGAGTGCCTTTCGGCAGTAAAAAGTTACGTTTTAACTTATGCACAATTCCCCACTAAATTTTTACACGACGTACTCAGTTCGCCATCTACAGGCGCGTAGCGGAAAGTGTTCTCGCGTTCAATTAGGGTGGGTTCAAAGTTACTGAGTTCTGATAGAGGTTCTACTCTAGAAGTAGAACAAATGGTTATTATATTTGACGTAAACGCACATCGTGACGTATTGTTTATATGAATTGCGACGCCCCTTTTATATACATTTCACGAGACGTTATGCTACAGGGTGTATAATTGGGGAAAATGGCGGCTTAAAAGAAAGCAACATATTTAATTGAATTTTATTGTTGGAATCAGTGCTAATAATTCCATATGTGACAAAACGTTACCACAGGTGTAAAAGAAGATCCGCAGAAATATGCGAAACAACGCATAATTTGTTTTTTTTATTTGAGCTCACGAAATTTTGTGCATTTGATATTTTTATTTTCACAACCATTTTATGCATTGATTTTAGGTTTCCCATTAATTAATGGAAAAAAGGTAAGTTACATTCACTTTACACTGTATTTCCTACGAAATGTGGTTGAATAAGTTCCTGATAATTAACCTGCCCTACTAACACAAACTCCTATTCCCGAAACATCTATGAAAGTAGTATGGGTTCCCTGCACTTTCGCTAGTAGATATTGAACTAACATTCCTTCCCTTCCTCAGCGATTGTAAGGACGTGGCCAGGTGTACACTGTAATGCTTGTTCCACTATGAAGAAAAGCGTTAATCCCAATGTTTTTTTTTCTTGCGACGCGGTATGGTAGATATTTTGTTAAATATTAGCTGATCACTGTACAGCCACCCACGATTTGTGCAATCGCATATGCTATGCTATGCTATGCTATGATGATGGTCCCACCTCATATCCCCACAAAGGTGTGAGCTGAACGATTTATCTAGAAGATAATTAATATTTTAACTCATGACAAGACCAGTTAACAAAAAAACGGACTGGCTGAATTTGCAGACATAGCCTTTTCTTCAAAAGAACGTAACCAGATACATTTTGAATTTTCCGCCAAAAACCAGGGTAAATCAAGAAAATTTCCATTCCGGGAAGATACTTGATAGAATCGGGAATTGAACCCAATAGCTCCCATTTCCGATAATTCTCTGTAATACTCCTCCCACCTGACCAAGCCATCGGTACTACCACCTGCTAAGATGAGAAGTGACGAGCCTAGTGGCAGTGCAGAGTCCGGTCCAGTTATATCGTCCACATCAGACCCCTTTATTGAAAGTTTCCTACCATTAACCCAAGACAAGCAAGGGATATTTCTGTCCGAGATCATCCTAGATTGGTCAGGAATTTAACCCGATATCTAGTTAGTTATCAGAAGGAGTCATTAAGCCCCGTACTCAACGATCTAACTCCCTTATTACCACTATCGCAGCAATAACCGAGATTAACTCTATTTTCGAGCATACCCAACACAACTCCATCATCAAATCAGACCCTGATCACAACAAAAACTAAAAGCTTTGATTCAACCTGATAAGCTCTTAGTATTGGTCACCATGTTCGATTTCAAGTTAGTCTCTATCTGTTTAGCGCGTGCGTGGCTCAGATTTCTGTAGACATCCCATTATTTTTTTTTAAAAACTTTAATAAACAAGTAACAAAAATCCATCATCATCATAGCGAATATAATAACTTAGTGTGACTAAATGCAAATAATTAATAGAAGAGAAAAAAAAATACAATCTTCGTGGTATTACATAGTTATTCAAATAACTCCAAAATATAAAAATCAAAAATATCTTTCTACAAAGCAGATTTTACGTGTGAAATACATAGTGCTTTGAACTCCGTCAATGTTGCTGCACGTTTAATATGTCTAGGCATCGAATTGAAAAAAGCTTATTCCTGTGTACAACAAGGAGTTCTGTGATCTACTAAATAAAAAGTTTGGTGTTCTTGCATCAGACGCGTTTCTAGTGTCGTACCTATGCACATCACTTCCTCTTTCAATTCGATCACACAAATATCGAGGGAGCATTCCATTAATAATTTTAAAAATGAACACCATTATCAAGTAATAAATTCTTTGCTTCATAGAGAGCCATTGTAATGCGTCTAGCATGAAACAAGAGGAAGTGTACCTGTTACATTTTAAAATTAATCGCATGATTCTATTTTGCAATCGCTGTAATCTCAACATTTGTGTTTGATTGGTAAGAAACAAAATGGATGGGCAAAAGTCAATATGTGGTGAAATAATAGATTTATATAATAATATTTTACTACTAATTGTTATTTCATTTTTCAGACGACACAATATACCATACTTTTTAGCAATCTTTTTGATGACATTGTCGATGTGAGACTTGAATATTAACTTGTCATTAATGATTATTCCAAGATATTTTAAATCACTAACGCGATCAATAGTCTCACCATTTATTTCAACGTTTACGCCTAGTATTAGTCGAAGAGATAATCATGAATTTAGTTTAAGCATCATTTAACTTTAATTGTTTAAATTTTATCCAACGAGCAAGGGAATGCAAGTCTTTATTCAAATGTGCCACGGCTTCATCTATATCCTTAGCAGAAATGAACAGCACAGTGTTGTCAGCAAACAAATTTAAGTCACAAAATCGTAAAACTCGCCTTATGTCATTTATATACATAATAAATAAAACAGGACCTAAGACACGACCTTGAGGCACTCCAAGAGGATTGCCGAGAGGACTAGATACAAAATCTCTCCGGTGGTTATTTATAGAAATAACATGTTGTATTTATCCACTGAATTTGAGTGCCAATAACTTTTTGTGTGAAAATGTGAGTTATTAGGTACCATCCATAAATGATGTAACATTTTTTGAGAGATTTTTAACACCCCCTCCCCCATCGTAGCATTTCGTCACAAAATACAAAACTCCCCCCGCCCCCATATAATACTACGTCATTTATGTATGGTCCCTTATCCGGACGCATTTACTCATATGAGCGATGAATGCAATGCCTGCTTCTAACCTTCGATGTCTCCCATGAGAAGTAGTTCTGCTTGCTGATGAACTTCCTCTCTTTCGGGACATCGGCTGTTAGAAGACGTTTAGCTGTGTTCTCCACTGTGTTTTTGAATTTGGACTAGCGTCAATTTGGTGTTTTGGTTAAGTCTCTGTTTCTGAAGAGACGAGGTCGACACGAAAACCCTCGATTTGTAGTTAGTTGTTAGGATTTATTCGCATAAATGTGCTTTTTTACCAATTTTGCACCTACCAAACTTTCAACAGAAGCTAAATAAGCCCGCCCGTCCTCCAACGCAATAGAAGATGCTACTAGCAACGCCAACGAGATGAGAGGTTGCAAGAAAGATGATTTCGTGACCGCCATCCGACAGCTGAAAAAAAGCAAGTCAAAGCAATCAGCAGTATACAAGATAAACCGCATTGGCGATAGCATGTACGAGAGCAACAATCAAGAAAATGGACTTAATGACCCTCAGTTGTTATCAGCTGATGTGCAAAGAATATGCACAAATTTTGTCAGCAATACACGCACCTTTGGCATGTGTGAATGCAAGCAGAAGCATCAATTGTCTTCCCTGAATTGTTACTACCATTTATAAGTTTTAAGATATTCAATCTCAAACTTTAAATATCGTTTTTCTCGAAATCTGCTAAATGGCGCTTGTCATAAGATAGCACAACAGCGACGAAATGAGTAGGTTAACGCTAAGAATCACTCATCGCTCACCGTTTCCGATTCGTACAAAACAAACAACTGTGGTTTTATTTCTTTAATGCGGACCGAGCAAATAAAACAAATATTTCCCATGCGCGCTAGTAAAGTGTAAAAGCAGTTGCTAGGATAGAATATAGTGCTTCCCAGTTTCCAAATTCGCGAACAGGCAACTCCACACACTTAAAAAATTACATCTTGCAAGATGCACATAAAAACCTGTTTTAATCCCCCTAGCGGTGCAATTGTGCCTTTCTCAAACATGAACACGAGAATTTTTGCGTTGTTTATATTCATTATATGCTTCCAAATGTATATATTACATTTTTATTATACACGACATGACAACTATATACAAGAATAGAAATCATTATTCGAGTTCTAAAACTTTGTAAAATATAAGACAGCCACATTAATATTAAATTGAAAAAAAGGTGCGAAATCGGCAAAGTCCCAAAAAGTCGATTTTTATAAAAAAAAAATTTTCGTGATAACATAAAATCTCGACCCTTCATGCATTTTAAAGATGTTGGGTATCAAAAATACGAATTCGATTTCTGAAATTTCATGGGGTCCCCCCTTTGAAAAAAATTTTGAGCTTATATGGGAATTTCATATGTGACCGGACGGTTTAGTCTATATTTCCGGAACCATATAAGCGATCCGTACGAAATTTTATGGACATCCGACATTCTACATGACATGACAACTATATACAAGAAAAAAAATCATTCGAGTTCTAAAATTTTGCAAAAGAAAAAAACAGCCACGGTAATATTGAATTGAAAAACCTGTTTTAATCCACCTAGCGGTGCAATTGTGCCTTCCTCATTTCTCTAAACTATGGCACTGAGGCTTTTTATGTTCAACATAATTGTGGAAATGTCCATTACATTCTTAGTACACTTTGCACTTATACACAATGGCATGCCAGTCACGAACTTGATGAGCTACGTGTCGACGGTAAAATAAAAAATATCATTCTCCATTAGCCTAATCAGCATTAGATCAATGTTATCTGCTTGCTAACTCATTTTGTCATGCGGGGATGGGTATGTGAGGAGGGCGAAAGTCCCATGAACGAACGACTCCCCAGCTTAAATTGGCATGCTTTGTAATATAGTGGTGGTTTAAAGATGATGGGGTTGAAAGGGAGGGGTATGAGGTGGTGGTCTGAGGGGTGATTTAAGGAGATTTTTTAAGGAGGGGAGTAAACAGTAGAGGGGGGGGTGTAACCCCTCTCCGTAAACCATCAACTACGCCCCTGTTAAAATCCAGAAACCTTATGCGAGTCGAAAAAAAATTTAGGTTGACGTTTTTCAGAGTGATTGCATAACCTTTCTATATGAGAAAGGCAAAAATGTGCAAAATCCAAAAAAGTGAATCTTCGTCAAATTTTTTTCGTGTTTGCATCAAATCTCGACGTTTTATGCACCTTGAATACATTTAGCATCAAAAATAAAAATTCTATTTTTAATTTTTCCTATAGTTTTTATGAGAAATTTCTGTGTGGCCGCACTCTGAAACCCGTAATTCCGGAACCAGAATTCCGATCGATCCAAAATTCAATAGCAGCCGATGGGAAGGTTGCACCTTTCATTTGAGACTAAGTTTGGGCAAATCGGTCCAGCCATCTCTGAGAAAAATGAGTGACATTATTTGACACATACGCACATACATACACACACACATACACACACATACACACACATACACACACATACACACACATACACACACATACATACACACATACACACACACATACAGACTTTTTCCGATCTCGACGAACTGAGTCGAATGGGATATGACACTCGGCCCTCCGGGCCGGGATTAGGTTGACGTTTTTCAGAGTGATTGCATAACCTTTCTATATGAGAAAGGCAAAAAGCGTCCAAATTCACTTGAAGTTACATTCAAGAACATGTAAAAATGCACTTTGTTCACACTTTTTTTATTTTGATTATAGAGGTTTTAACCTTAGGGTCATTTGCCTCTTTGTCGGGTTAGAGAAATCTCTTTAGAAAAATCTCTAACCCTATGTGCGGGGTTGGGAATTGAACCGAGGTGATCTGCGTACAAGGCAATCGATTTACCAACTGCGCTATCTCCACCCCTTGTTCACACTTCTCCATCTCCATTCAACTGAGGTCTGCAACAAAAGAGACACAAAATTTTATTTTGCATGTTAAAACATGTAAAATTTCATTATTAAAGAGGAAAATACATCGCAATGTTGTTTACGTCAAATGTAATTTTCATTTTTTCTAAATCTGCAGCGCTTACTTGTGTCGAAAATTAAGGGCAGTACGACTACGAGTTTCATTTAAACACTAAGGAACGCAAAACTGAGACTCTGTCAAGGGCGTTAAAGGTGTCAACATGGGTTTGTTTGGGCATCAGTGAGCTGAAACTATAAATCCAAACAATTTAGCATACATTTTATGAAGTTTTGCATCTCTTAGATAATATGCTGAGTCCAATTTACATGGGAATGTCATGCGTAACCCCACTCTTCAATCCGTAACTCCGGAACCGGAGTCAGAATTATTAGCAGCCTATAGGAACGTTGTTCCTTTCATTCAAGATGCACTTGTTGGTCACATACATACATACACATGCACACACAGCCATACACACACAGACATTTGCCGAACTCGACGAACTGAGTCGAATGGTATAAGAGACTCAGCCCTCCGGACCCCGGCTACAAAGTCGGTATAGGAGAAAGGCAAAAATATAGACGAAAATAAGACAGATACTGCACGAATCCCAGTTGCCATTACCGTGGACGCTACCGCAAGAATTCGCTCCATTTATAACTGTGCAGAAATAAAGAAATTCAGAACAGGATTGTAATATCGGGTAATGGCAGAACATCATATTGCGCTTCTAGTCCGCCCAAGGGTACTCATAATCGAGGATGGTAACTACACACTAATGGAACTTCTTGTATCAGATGTGTGCTTTCCTTCTACTTCAGCTACTCTTCCGTGGAAAAAGGCAGCTGTTAACGTGCGAATTTAAGATAAAGAAACCCGCGGTAGTTGTTGCGCTTTAAGTAAAAGAGCCTCGATTTCCTTAAAGAACAGGCGACGTTAATCGTGGATCTGCTCATTGTTACATTTTTCTAAATTACCGTTTAATTAGTATTAATGACTTCCTTCGAAAGCTGTGAAAGCAATGACAATATAAGTGTTAGTATGGCTCTAAAATGGTGCTCCTTTGTACGTTGAGATTCTACAGAAAATAAAGACAATTGATAAATTTTATTACTGTCTCAATTGTTTGCTTACCACGCATCAGAAATATTCGGAATTTTTTATGCGACACAAAGCAAAATTGTTTAACTCAATACTCGAAAATCATGTTAGGGAGCTGAGTTATGGAAACGTACCACCACATTCGAACCCGAAAATGTTTCGTATTCACGGAAGCAAAAACCAGCAATATCGCACCGAAAGACGGAGTTTCCTGTTTTGTTCTATTTCAATTTGATTGATTTTTATTGTTTGATTTTATTCGCCCTGCTTGAAGTTCATCGCGATTTCCGCGTCGAATGGTTTCGCAAATAGCGCGCAAAGTTTACAAATCCTGCTACAACTTTTTGATTTGTTTAGACAGCGAATTAGCATACAAGCCTTTAGCAGGAGGAAAAAAATCAGTGGATCGCGTAACATGTGAGAGCGTCCCGCTTCAAACCCTGCTATTATTAAATTGGTGCAGTGGGTGCACTAATCGGCGGGTAGATTATCTGTTTCTCGTAATAATAGAACAACCCCAGGAAGTTAGCGCCAAGCCATCCGATAACGATCCGTACCGTGTTTGTGGAAGATTAGCCTGCACCGGCAGCACATGGCTCTTCGCTGTGCTATGATTCGATCCGATAAGCTGGTGAAACTGTCAAGGCCGTCATGTGAAGAAACGGACGCTAAGAGGTTCAGACAATTTTGGCGTCTCCAATTTTTATCGGTGCAGGCAGGACTTAGCGCTTCAGGAAATAAACACGCGGAAAGCCGCACGGTAGATAATCCGATTTGTCGGATATACGAATTCGCGATATTAGATAGAATGTCGTAAAATGTGATTTATGACATCTATTATAAAATGAGTGTTATGATTATTGCACCGTTATTGAACACTTCAATTGTCTTATAGGCTTTAGAATTTATACGTCGATGGAACCTCGGTTTTTATTTAGTTTGTTTTCGTTTTATGGAATCGTGTCAGTTTCCGGTTTAGAAGCCCATAAACCAATCCGAAAAAAACTAATCATACACCACAATCAGGAAAACATTTCTGCTTAGAATCAACACACCAACAATTTTTAGTCCTCAAAATAGATGTGTCACGGTGTGAACATCTGCAACCAGCAGGGATTGATTTATGAAAAATTCAGCATATCGAATTGAAATGTTTTCCAACCGGCAGGGAAAGTGTGAATGGAATATCGGGAAAATCTCCGCGCTACACCGACGGTCCGCGCCTACCTGGGAATTGAATTTTATAAAAACATTCCCCTGTACTGTGATTTAGAACTCGTACAAGTGTTGCAATCATTTTAGGTTTGACTTCAGAGAAAAACATGATGATCTCTGCTGGAAGATAAAGCTATAGATAGGGATAAACTTTCACTAACAGTGCAATTCTAGAAGGGCCGGCAATATTTCAATTTTCTGATGCTTTCCCGCCGTTGGTGGTTTCTGGCTCTGGAACTGTCACTGTGATCCGACCGCGTTTCGCACGTCTCTGAGCCAGGTTTTCACTACTCGCGGGCATTTTTTTTTTCTCTCGCTCTCTTTTTCCAAATCGGAAAGGCAACGCCGATAACCGACCAAATATCGCTTGGCGTGACCCCTACAGGATATCAGCTGCATTGTATGTGTATTGAGTACGGAAAACCGATGGAGAACATATGTACGTACGGTATGCCGTTTGAGGGAAGTTAGTGGTATTTTGTGTGGGGAACCAACATCCCTGGGATGAATATATGACCCGAGCGAAAGCGGTTCCGTGTGTCACTGCAACCACAGAGAAGGCTATAAATTCAGAATAAATTCGATGACAATTGAGCATCTGTATTCATAGCGTTGAAGCTTTGAAGCTTAGCATTTTCGCTTTGGGATGGCTGATTTCGATCTCTGGCGGAGGGTAGGGTACTCGAAAGGAGTTCGTTTTTTCCGTGTGGCATTGAAATTGCTCCACCATTTGGCCGAGCTAGTAGAGTTGTACAGGTACGTTAGCTCTCTGTACGGAAAGCAAAAGCAGATAGTCTTTGAAAGGGTCAGACCATTCCATTGGATGGGATTGTTTAGTTTATTTCAATGATGGATGATTTACGTGCCAGATAACTTTTAAGCCATTTGAGTGATTTGTAGGGGGCGTTAATGTTTTTGACTACTGACTGATAACTGTAGACATGACTAAATTTGACTGGACTTGACTAGACTTGACTAGACTTGACTAGACTTGACTAGACTTGACTAGACTTGACTAGACTTGACTAGACTTGACTAGACTTGACTAGACTTGACTAGACTTGACTAGACTTGACTAGACTTGACTAGACTTGACTAGACTTGACTAGACTTGACTAGACTTGACTAGACTTGACTAGACTTGACTAGACTTGACTAGACTTGACTAGACTTGACTAGACTTGACTAGACTTGACTAGACTTGACTAGACTTGACTAGACTTGACTAGACTTGACTAGACTTGACTAGACTTGACTAGACTTGACTAGACTTGACTAGACTTGACTAGACTTGACTAGACTTGACTAGACTTGACTAGACTTGACTAGACTTGACTAGACTTGACTAGACTTGACTAGACTTGACTAGACTTGACTAGACTTGACTAGACTTGACTAGACTTGACTAGACTTGACTAGACTTGACTAGACTTGACTAGACTTGACTAGACTTGACTAGACTTGACTAGACTTGACTAGACTTGACTAGACTTGACTAGACTTGACTAGACTTGACTAGACTTGACCAGGGCCGTCGAGAGTCGCGGCGGGCCCCAAGGATAGATTTACTGCTGGGCCCTTCTAAACTTATTTATTTGAATTTTAGTTAGAGAAATTGTATACATTCAACTGTTCAAATCAAACTGTTTCTGCTAAACTTGCTATGGTTACGGGTACGCGGATACCCTTTCGGCCTGTTAAAAATGTACACAATGGTTAACAACGTTATTAGAGGTACACGGATCTAACTCGTGTATTAGCACTTCTATTGTGTTATCGCTAGAGGTACTGAATTCTTGTTGCCACATTCAACGATATATTTCGTTTCGCGGAACTAACGCTTCTGCTTGGTTAATAGTCTAAAGAATAATCAATATGCTGTCTAACATGGTGAAATTGTAGGGTGTAGATATTGATCATCTTTAGCTACATTTGTAAACTTGATATTTTTTCCACTTCTCCAACACGTGAATTTTAAGGACATATCTCGAAAAGTAAACAGGAATAGAGTTTGACACACTTTCTACTTTGATCGACACTCATTATTGTTCATGTTCAACATAGTAGGTTGGGGCAGGATATTTTGCTTCTGCGGTTTAGACAAAGCGATACACGGGTAGATTTATCTACTGGTAGCGGTGGATCAGTTTTTAGCTTTTGTTGTAAGCAAGATGAGAAGGTAGCAGATATAGCTCGTCATTCTCGTTTAAAAATATAAAATCGAAAAGATTTTATATTTATATAAGTTTGTCGAGAAAATTTTCTAATCAGAATTTTCATTTTATTTTTTTGGAAAGCAATGGATGTGTTAGTGTAAGAGCCGGTTTTGATACACTGTTGGAATATGTAGTAACTGACCAAAATAAAGATACAGAACGCAGTAATAAAGAATCAGACACAAATAAAACAAATGCGAGTATATCGGTCAACCGACTGCTGGTGCTGGTGGCTGAATTGAACTGATTTGATTTCTTTATTTCGCACATAACAATTGGGTTCTTATAGATATCATAAACATCTTTAGCAAGGCCCAAAATTATTGTTCTATCTTAACGCAATGCATTTAAAAAAAATACTTTAAAGTGCTATAAAAACACAAATATACAAAAAATATTCATTTCAATTACCGGTTAATTAAGGTCAGTCTACCTTCTCATCTCACTCATAGTCGAAGCTAAAAATCGTTCCGCTATAGATACACGTCAAAAATTAGCCACACTGTAGCCGAGTTGTACTGCTATTGGTTTCTAGACAAGTTGTATAAGACCAGCTATTCGAGAAATTAAACAACTTGCTTAAAGTGCAGAAGGTGCTCAATCTGGCAGGAGCTAATACACTGTAATTACATCATATCAAACATTAACCAAGAACAGTCATTCGTTCCGCGAAGCACCCGCCAACGATAACTACAGCATCTCCGGATATATATATATATATATATATATATATATATATATATATATATATATATATATATATATATATATATATATATATATATATATATATATATATATATATATATATATATATATATATATATATATATATATATATATATATATATATATATATATATATATATATATATATATATATATATATATATATATATATATATATATATATATATATATATATATATACATATATAATTTTTTTTTTCTTTTTTCCCTTTTTTATTTCGACTATGTTAGTCACATTTTCTTTTTTACGTTTTAACGACATTCAATTAGCTAGAGATTACTGGGTAGGGAAAGTTATGAAACTTAGAGCCATAGTACTCAAGTGAGAGCAAGGATGTGAAGTAAACAGATCGGAAAACTAGAAGTGGCAGGGTCATTAGAACAGGCTTAATATCGTGCGGGCTTAATTTTTGCCTTCTGATAATGAGGGTCGAGCTTAGGCAGAATAACTACGAATCACTCGAGTTCACTATCATGTGCCCTTGATAAAGGTAGACGTATCTATCTTTACCGTGACAACCGGCAAAAATTAAGCCACGCAAGATCACCACTGAAAACCTGTCGACGATTAGCATCAATCTGAATGATGATTGCTGCTGTTCATCTCTGTATGCCTTTTGAATGCCGGGATAGATTTTTATTAGACTATTGTCACTGTTCTCACAGTCGTGGCGGGTTTGCTACATTGTGTAAGGCAGTGGCTGTGTCTAACAGCGGCTACCCACCGCTGCCGATGGAATCCCATCAGTTTCTTTTTCTTTTTTCCCTTTTTTATTTCGACTATGTTAGTCACATTTTCTTTTTTACGTTTTAACGACATTCAATTAGCTAGAGATTACTGGGTAGGGAAAGTTATGAAACTTAGAGCCATAGTACTCAAGTGAGAGCAAGGATGTGAAGTAAACAGATCGGAAAACTAGAAGTGGCAGGGTCATTAGAAACAGAAGGCAAAAATTAAGCCCGCACGATATTAAGCCTGTTCTAATGACCCTGCCACTTCTAGTTTTCCGATCTGTTTACTTCACATCCTTGCTCTCACTTGAGTACTATGGCTCTAAGTTTCATAACTTTCCCTACCCAGTAATCTCTAGCTAATTGAATGTCGTTAAAACGTAAAAAAGAAAATGTGACTAACATAGTCGAAATAAAAAAGGGAAAAAAGAAAAAGAAACTGATGGGATTCCATCGGCAGCGGTGGGTAGCCGCTGTTAGACACAGCCACTGCCTTACACAATGTAGCAAACCCGCCACGACTGTGAGAACAGTGACAATAGTCTAATAAAAATCTATCCCGGCATTCAAAAGGCATACAGAGATGAACAGCAGCAATCATCATTCAGATTGATGCTAATCGTCGACAGGTTTTCAGTGGTGATCTTGCGTGGCTTAATTTTTGCCGGTTGTCACGGTAAAGATAGATACGTCTACCTTTATCAAGGACACATGATAGTGAACTCGAGTGATTCGTAGTTATTCTGCCTAAGCTCGACCCTCATTATCAGAAGGCAAAAATTAAGCCCGCACGATATTAAGCCTGTTCTAATGACCCTGCCACTTCTAGTTTTCCGATCTGTTTACTTCACATCCTTGCTCTCACTTGAGTACTATGGCTCTAAGTTTCATAACTTTCCCTACCCAGTAATCTCTAGCTAATTGAATGTCGTTAAAACGTAAATATATATATATATATATATATATATATATATATATATATATATATATATATATATATATATATATATATATATATATATATATATATATATATATATATATATATATATATATATATATATATATATATATATATATATATATATATATATATATATATATATATATATATATATATATATATATATATATATATATATATATATATATATATATATATATATATATATATATATACATATATATATATATATATATATATATATATATATATATATATATATATATATATATATATATATATTTATATATTATATATATATATATATATATATATATATATATATATATATATATATATATATATATATATATATATATATATATATATATATATATATATATATATATATATATATATATATATACAACGGCTCTAGACAGGTGCGCTTACATGATTTATCTCCGCTCACTCCTGACATGGTGATAAAAAAATATGTCAAGATACGAGGAAGTGGATCACTTAACTTTGAGGAACATTTTCCCGGGTATTACCAACTCATTTCCTGTGGTAAGAATGCTTGTCAACAAACAATTTCCTATTTACATAACTATTCTATGCAGATCAACCGATGTTCCTGATAAGATCCCCGCTAGTGTTCTTAAGAGTAACTGTACCACTTTTGCAAACATCCTAACCAAAGCTTTTAATTTAATAATTCAAACCGGCAGGTACCCAGACTGTTTAAAAATAGCCCGAGTAATTCCAATTTTCAAAGCTGGTGATCCAAACCAACCTTGCAACTATAGACCAATTTCAACATTGTGCGTTTTCAATAAAATTCTTGAGAAATTGCTCATCACTCGACTACTCGAGTTTTTGAACAAACACAACATAATTTACAACTACCAGTATGGGTTCAGACAGGGCTGCAGCACTTTAATTGCAATAACCGAACTAATTGACTCCATCATTAGTCAAATTGATAGCAAAAGAATTGTTGGTGCCCTTTTTCTGGACCTAAAAAAAGCATTCGATACTCTGGATCACTCAATCCTGCTTAAAAAGTTAGAATGCTATGGTATCAGGGGATTAGCAAATCATATTATTCGTAGCTATCTGTCGTATTGGAACCAATTCGTATCTATTGGAGACTCGTGTAGCTCTTATAGACCAATAGAAATAGGAGTGCCCCAAGGCAGTAATATTGGGCCACTGTTATTTTTATTGTATATCAATGACCTAGGTAGACTCGGGTTAAAAGGGACTCCTCGTCTTTTCGCGGATGACACAGCGTTGTTCTACCCTAACAACAACTGCCTGGATATTGTACGCGACATTGAATCGGATTTAAAAACACTAACGACGTATTTCAACGAAAACCTTCTTTCCTTGAACCTATCAAAAACTAAATATATGCTGTTTCGTTCATCTAGAAGAGCTATAGGCGTGCATCCAGACCCAAGAATGGGACAGTCTGTAATTCAGGAAACTAACTGCTTCAAATATTTAGGACTTCACTTAGACCCCACACTCTCCTGGATTGAGCATATAACATCTATAGAGAGAAAAGTTGCATCGTTATGTGGGGCTATGCGTAAAGTATGCTCTTTTGTTCCCCAGCACGTACTTCTAAAATTTTATTATGCGCTCATCCACTCATTGCTGAACTACCTTGTATCTGTGTGGGGCCGTGCCAGTATCTCGAATCTGAAAAAGCTACAAACGCTTCAAAACAGATGTCTTAAAATTATTTATAAAAAACCATTTATGTTCCCTACTATTTTGTTATACAATAATAATGCCCATAACATTTTACCTTTGCTTGGGTTGACTAACTACCAAACAATAATATACATCCACAATGCTTTGCATAATACTATTGCTCATAATAATCTAGAATTTACAACAGGCATTCGAGCTCACAGCACTAGACAAGCCAATCATTTATTATACTCCAGAGTATCCACGAACCTTGGTCAAAGACGCATTTCTTTCATCGGACCTAAGTTATTCAACCAGCTTCCTACTGATTTAAAGCAAATAACATATCGCACTCGTTTCCAAGCAAAATTGAAACTAATTTTAAAAAATAAAATAGGAGAATTTTTAATATAAACTTCGTTCACCACCAATCGAGCTTATTCCTTTAGCTATAATTGGTTAACAATTGATAAATGCATTTTTTCTAGCAATTAGTAATAAATAAATTTAAATTATTATGAGCTTCCTGCAAAGCTACGATGGGACCCTTAAAAGGATTTTTTTCCGCTGGGTACTCGCCGTAGCTTCTTGTCAAATTTTGTGTTTTGTCGGTCTCGTATTGTTTTTTTTTGTTCTCAGCGTTTCCGCGATTCGTAACTTTGTTTTGTTGTGCTTACCTTTTTTTGTACGCTGAGAACTGATGTGTCCACTACCAGGGGGCTCCGTTTGTGAGCTTTTTGTTGTGGGGGTAAGAAGCGGGCTATTAATAAAAAAATGTAACCTCCCATCAAATTCTGCAAAAAGACACTGCACCACGGAAAACATTGCACAGAACTAGCTTAGAAAAGTCCGCCCACTATAACCGTAAACAATAGATACTTTCCTTGTGGCAACCCACAAAAAGCTTCAAAACCAAGATTTACGGGTCTTACAGGAACAAAAATTCATTTAATAAAAATCGTTCTCAGTATCTCCAAATCAACAACCGGTACCACCAACAAAGAATCGAACGCAGAAGAGGACGGATACGTCCGTGCGCTTGCATTCCTGTTCGGCGCGTATTCCGTTGATTCAAACAATAAAACTCGGCTTTTTTGATCTAGTACATAAAGTAGACAACTCCCTTACGAAAGTTTTTTTTTTTAAAGTCAAACATCAAATAAAGTTCTGGTATCCACAACAGGAGTTCGAATTCTCAAGTTATTAAATTAAAATGTCTTTCGATTTTTTCCGCTTTCATTATATGACTATTTAATAAAATGAATTATTACAAAGAAATCACCATTTTTATTGCTCTTTTGTGAATACGTTTTCGCCCATCTTCCGGGTAAAACCGCGGGCCCCTAAATACGATCCGGGCCCCGGGGCAATCGCCCCTGCTGACCCCCCCTCTCATCGGGCCTGGACTTGACTAGACTTGACTAGACTTGACTAGACTTGACTAGACTTGACTAGACTTGACTAGACTTGACTAGACTTGACTAGACTTGACTAGACTTGACTAGACTTGACTAGACTTGACTAGACTTGACTAGACTTGACTAGACTTGACTAGACTTGACTAGACTTGACTAGACTTGACTAGACTTGACTAGACTTGACTAGACTTGACTAGACTTGACTAGACTTGACTAGACTTGACTAGACTTGACTAGACTTGACTAGACTTGACTAGACTTGACTAGACTTGACTAGACTTGACTAGACTTGACTAGACTTGACTAGACTTGACTAGACTTGACTAGACTTGACTAGACTTGACTAGACTTGACTAGACTTGACTAGACTTGACTAGACTTGACTAGACTTGACTAGACTTGACTAGACTTGACTAGACTTGACTAGACTTGACTAGACTTGACTAGACTTGACTAGACTTGACTAGACTTGACTAGACTTGACTAGACTTGACTAGACTTGACTAGACTTGACTAGACTTGACTAGACTTGACTAGACTTGACTAGACTTGACTAGACTTGACTAGACTTGACTAGACTTGACTAGACTTGACTAGACTTGACTAGACTTGACTAGACTTGACTAGACTTGACTAGACTTGACTAGACTTGACTAGACTTGACTAGACTTGACTAGACTTGACTAGACTTGACTAGACTTGACTAGACTTGACTAGACTTGACTAGACTTGACTAGACTTGACTAGACTTGACTAGACTTGACTAGACTTGACTAGACTTGACTAGACTTGACTAGACTTGACTAGACTTGACTAGACTTGACTAGACTGGACTAGACTTGACTAGACTTGACTAGCCTTGACAGCGTCCCAGATTTGTCCGCCGTCGCACATCTTTTCAACGATATTGACCACTGTCACACCAGGTATACCCCTTCGGACTTCTTCGAATCTAGGGTACTCGAAGACCCCGTGTTCTGGTGTCTCTTGCACGTCCATACACTCCGGACCAGAGTTAAAAATAATCGAAGCTCCTTTTTGACGTCTGAAAATGAACCTGATGCGACTCGCGGTGAATAGAAAAAATATTCATGCAAATATCCACATTATTCATTCAGTTGAATATCGTACAATATATTCATTTAACTAATTATCTAGGAAAATGTTTTCAAATGCCGGTAAAGCATATGAAACAACAATCACCATCACTTACATTGTTACAGGGCCTACTTTGATGCGTTTGATTCGTTGCTGCACGGTCGCTTCATGTAATAATCGGAGACGAATGAAAATGTGCATGGATGAATGGGCGGTTTGTTCGTTTGACGTTTTCAGCTGCGTCACTGAATATTGAAAATGAATGCGGCTGAATATGATCAATTTTCATTCAATTAATTTGAATATTTTTAACTCTGCTCCGGACTAAGGGGTGATAAAGCGTGTCCAAACCGATGCAGGCCCTTCTGGAAGCAATCGTACCCGGACAAAAACTGCGTCAAATCGATGCTCATCTCTCCATGTTTCCTTTGTACCCAAGTCGACACATTTGGATGAGTCGGTGGGTCCACCTTCCTTTCTTCGCGTAGTCCCACTCTTGCTGCCACTTAGCCAACGAGTCCGCTCGGATCAATCTCCTTGCATTACGTACATTTCTCCGCCGGTAGCGTTCCATGTCCTCTGCCAGAATGATGCAAATGAAAACCATACCGCGAATTACGCATACTGACTCCGACGATATCGTACGCAATCGCGACGCGAACAGCCATTAGGCGAAGCGTGCTTGTCAACTTCGTACGATTCCACTGTGAGTTCAACGGAGCTGCCCACCATCAGTATTGACGATGAGACATCCGCCACGAGACGTCTCGTGTTGGCTCTTGCTCCTCTGTGATTCGGCATGATCCTTGTCAATGCGGCACTTATCCTCACAGCCTTATCACATACATAAGCGACATGGCTAATTTAACCGATAGTCGACCATCACACCCAGGTGCTTCAGCGCACGCATCGATGGGATGGATTGTCCCCCGACGCTGATCTCGACACGCTGAATTTGTTTAAGGATGCAGCACTACCTCGGTCTTGTGCTAGCAAGCCAGCGATGTCAATTGTCTCTGCCGTCAACATCTCCACCTCCCCAAGGGTCTCGCCGATCATCGTCAGGACAACATCATCGGCAAAGCCGACGATCTCAACTCGCCTTCCAGTTCCAGCGTTGTACATTATATTCCAGAGCGTTAGGCCGAGTATGGAGCCCTGAGGCACTCCCGCCGTGACCCTAATAGACTTCTGCCCCATGTTTGTTTCATAGACCAGTACTCGGTTCTGGAAGTAACTTTTCAGAACCTTACACAGAAAATCCGGAGCTCGCACTCTGTGCAGAACTACGGCGATCGCGTTCTTCACGTCGATTGTAACCATGGCACAGTAGCGCTTACCCCTTTTCTTTCTAGACTGGACTAGACTTGACTAGCCTTGACAGCGTCCCAGATTTGTCCGCCGTCGCACATCTTTTCAACGATATTGACCACTGTCACACCAGGTATACCCCTTCGGACTTCTTCGAATCTAGGGTACTCGAAGACCCCGTGTTCTGGTGTCTCTTGCACGTCCATACACTCCGGACCAGAGTTAAAAATAATCGAAGCTCCTTTTTGACGTCTGAAAATGAACCTGATGCGACTCGCGGTGAATAGAAAAAATATTCATGCAAATATCCACATTATTCATTCAGTTGAATATCGTACAATATATTCATTTAACTAATTATCTAGGAAAATGTTTTCAAATGCCGGTAAAGCATATGAAACAACAATCACCATCACTTACATTGTTACAGGGCCTACTTTGATGCGTTTGATTCGTTGCTGCACGGTCGCTTCATGTAATAATCGGAGACGAATGAAAATGTGCATGGATGAATGGGCGGTTTGTTCGTTTGACGTTTTCAGCTGCGTCACTGAATATTGAAAATGAATGCGGCTGAATATGATCAATTTTCATTCAATTAATTTGAATATTTTTAACTCTGCTCCGGACTAAGGGGTGATAAAGCGTGTCCAAACCGATGCAGGCCCTTCTGGAAGCAATCGTACCCGGACAAAAACTGCGTCAAATCGATGCTCATCTCTCCATGTTTCCTTTGTACCCAAGTCGACACATTTGGATGAGTCGGTGGGTCCACCTTCCTTTCTTCGCGTAGTCCCACTCTTGCTGCCACTTAGCCAACGAGTCCGCTCGGATCAATCTCCTTGCATTACGTACATTTCTCCGCCGGTAGCGTTCCATGTCCTCTGCCAGAATGATGCAAATGAAAACCATACCGCGAATTACGCATACTGACTCCGACGATATCGTACGCAATCGCGACACGAACAGCCATTAGGCGAAGCGTGCTTGTCAACTTCGTACGATTCCACTGTGAGTTCAGGGGAGCTGCCCAGGTTGGCACGCCATCAGTATTGAGGATGAGACATCCGCCACGAGACGTCTCGTGTTAGCTCTTGCTCCTCTGTGACTCGGCATGATCCTTGCCAATTGTCTCTACCGTCAACATCTCCACATCCTCAAGGGTCCGATTATCGCCAAGACAACGTCATCGGCAAAGCCGATGATCTCAACTCGCCTGGGCAGTTCCAGTATTGTAAATTATATTCCAGAGCGTTAGGCCGAGTATGGAGCCCTGAGGCTCTCCCGCCGTGACCCTAATCGACTTCTGCCCCATGTTCGTTTCAGAGACCAGTACTCGGTTCTGGAAGTAACTTTTCAGAACCTTACACAGAAAATCCGGAGCCCGCACTCTGTGCAGAACTACGGCGATCGCGTCCTTCACGTCGATCGTAACCATGGCACAGTAGCGCTTACCCCTTTTCTTTTGCTTCGATGCTTTCTCCGCGGACGCGATGATTGTGCGGATGGCGTTCACCGTCGATATACCTTTCCGCAACCAGAACTGCCTCTGCGATAGTCCATTCTCATTTTCCGTCTGTTGAGGATGACCCATTCCACAAGTTTATCAGCTGGATCTCCTGGTGGTTTCCCTGGTTTTGATAGCAACACTAGCTTCTGGATCTTCCATCTATTCGGGAAGTATCCATCGTCCAGGCATTTCTTTAGGACTATCCTGAACATGTCCGGTAACACCAGGATCGCGGTCTTCAGTGCCACGTTGGGGATGCCATCCGGTCCAGGAGCTTTCTTCGCTTTCAGCCCTTTCGTTACTATAAGGAGCTCGTCATTTGAGACTCGATTGCCACTAGCATTTCCATCGTCTGCATCAACGTACGGTGTAGACGGCCATGCGGTTGGGTCGTGCTTCGGGAAAAGACCCGCCACGATAATGTCGACTGGTGTCATTGGACTCTTGATCCTGGCCATAATGACACGATAAGCAATGCCCCAAGGGTTGGCGTCTACTTCTCTGCACAGCTCCTTGTAGCATGTGGACTTACTTATTACTATCTCGCGTTTAAAAGCGGCCCTGGCCGCCCGAAATGTTACCTTACACTCTTCTCTGACTGCCTCAGATCTAGCTCTCTGAACGCGTCTTCCGGCTTTTATGCAGACAGACCGGAGGATGCTAAGCTTTTCGTTCCGTACGCTGGATGCCAGTAGGCCCTCGGCTCCATTTTCATTGCCATTATTACATCGCATACCCTCGCTACTGTTTCCGACAACTCATCGGGGCTCGGAATTGGAGTGACGCTGTCAGCACGTAGTGCTTCCACAAAAAGGTCCTTGTCGAAGTCCTTTATTTTCCACTTTCTCTCGCCAGTTCTCACTCTCCGCGTTACAGTACAATTCCGCCGACTAATGATGTAGTGGATCGCCTGGTGGTCACTATGTGTGTATTGCCCACTAACTCACCAATTCGTGTTATCTGAAAGCGGAGAACTGCAGAATGTTATGTCGATGATGGATTCCCGACCGTCTTTACGGAATGTGCTATCGGAATCTTCGTTACACAGCCTTACACCCAGCTTCGTAAGGGCTTCCAACATGCTGTGACTTCTTGCGGTGGTCAGCCTGCAACCCCGCTCTACGGTCTAAGCGTTAAAGTTCCACCTGTAACAACCGGCGTTCGTCCGATTAACGAGTCGGTTTATGCGTCCAGCATCCGATTGTACTACTCTGGTGTCCATCTTGGGGGAGCATAGTAGCTACAAACGAATACGCCGTTGATCCTGGTGATCACGTAGCTATCGTGTGTGATATCCACCCCCTCTTGGATAAGGAAGCCGCCCTATACTTGGGTTGCAGTCATCCCTGCACTATCCACCACCAAGTTTTCGTTATCGGGAGGAACACGATATGGCTCTGCAATAATTGGAACGGCGCACTTCGTTTCTGTTTTTGACTGTAACAACAATTCTCGACAAACATATGATTACGGCCTAAAAGCCAACTGTCAAAATCAACTTTGAATGGAAATTCTGGACAAACCGTTACACGCCAATCACAGATGTTGGTAGTAAATGAAAGAGAAAAATTTTCTCTTTCATAAACTCTTGTGAACTGTGTTCGACTAGTAACGGTTTGTCTGGAATTTCCATTCAAAGTGGATTTTGACAGTTGGCTTTTAGGCCGTAATCATATGTTTGTCGAGAATTGTTGTGAAATATCGCAATGATTGAGTTTAAGCTGGGTTATCTCTAATATTGTTGGCCTGCCTTCGCCTTTTTGTATACAGGGAATTTGAATCCGCCCGTCGTGTGGTCATTTCCGTCCTCCGGTTTGCAGATCAGGCACCTTGGTTGCTTAGTGCAGTATCTAGAAACGTACCCCTTTCATCCATATTTATTGCATAGTACAAACCTATCCGGGCACTTGCAGTTCCTCGCCTAATGTCTGAGGTCCAAGCACCTGTAGCATCGCTCCATTTGTTTGGTAACTCGCGGAGCGACTCTCAACGAGCACACCGACCAAGTCGGCTTTTATCTTGCTGGTCTCCGCCAGTTTGTTGGTAACAACCACTGGTAGTGGAATCGCCACCGTTTGAATGCCTCCATACGATTTCCTAATCCGGATAGTCGCCGAACGTCCAATTTGCACTACTCGATCAGTGCACCCTTTAGTTCTTCTATGGTCGTTATCTTGTCTAGACGCTTGCATTCGACTACGACTTTCTGCGACAAAGCTCTCACGTTCGCTTCGCTTCGCAAGGATTTAGCAACGAGCTCGCGGTAGGTCGAGCTCTTGACGGAAGGATCCTTCTTCAGCTCGAAGATTATCTCTCATTTTAACGACGTTCTCTCCCAGCTCCTTCAACTCTGGGTCCTCTCTCACTTTCTTAAGAAGAGCAGCGTAGGACGTCGTATCATTCGCTTCTGTTTATCTTTCTTCTCTTGTTCCTACTTCTTTTCTTCCATTTGTTTCCGTTCCCTTAGCTTCGCCTGCTGGCTTCCCACGATGTGAAAACCACGGTCTTTCCCAACGTTCCTCTGATCGCTGAACTTGACTAGACTTGACTACACTGCCCATAAATGCATAAGAGTCCCATATGAATTTGTGTCGAAAATGAGTTATCTGTTGGATTGCACTCTGTATCACTACTGAATCACAATGCTTAAATAAGATTACCATGTTTGTTTAGTAAATATCGAAAAAATACCAAAACATGTTTGTCCCATCCATAAGGCTCAATGAAAATGTAAATCTTCAACAGTGTTTTTTTCGGCTTGCTGTTTTTCAATATGGGACTCTTATGCTTTTATGGGCAGTACATGCCACCGTCAAGCTTGCCAAACTAGATTTTTATTAGTGAGCTTCGACAATCTCATTTACTTGAAAATTTCTAACACTTTTTCCTTTTCGATTTCCGTATAAAACTTCTGCCCAGAAGGCAGTTTGAAGCTTGCTTTAACGTAGGTTTCGTCGATGTACGGTTGTATTTAGATTACACTTTCGGTGGGACTAGGATGTACATAGCCACGTATTTTTCACTAAAGGAGATTTATTTATCAACTTTTGGTCACAGATTCATTTTTATAAACAAACTAGCTAATACCCATCGCGCGTTGCTGCGATTTTCAACGAAATTGGAGGAAAACACAATTTGTTCCAAAGCGCCATCTGGCGGGCAGATAATCTCATACTAATAGCACACAAACACGCCCCATACCAAATACCTACAGTGTGCAAATTTTTACGGAAATCGGTTAAGCCGTTTGGGAGTCTATAAATCATATACATACAAACTTTGACTTTTATATATATATATATATATATATATATATATATATATATATATATATATATATATATATATATATATATATATATATATATATATATATATATATATATATATATATATATATATATATATATATATATATATATATATATATATATATATATATATATATATATATATATATATATATATATATATATATATATATATATATATATATAGATAGATAGATAGATAGATAGATATAGATAGATAGATAGATTTTCTGCATTTTTTTGACAATTTCTCAGAATTCTTCAGATTTATAAAATAATCCCATATTTCACAGAGCAATATGCATCCCGTGGAGGAGAGAGGATCCGCTGGCTCTCTTTTTCGCATAGCTGCACAACTGTCGACTACAGACACTTTATACACAGACTAGCGAAGTGTCAAAAATTGCGGCCAAACGGACTGTCAAAAAGTGCAGCCAAACGAGCATAAGGGTTTTGAGAGGGGAAGTGCAAGAGGAAGCCCATGCAAAGCTTATGGTAGCATCCGTGATGCCAGTTTACATTCATGGTTGCTAGTTTTACTGTTTTTCTCTCCGCTAGTCTGTTATATACAGTGTCTGTACTGCCGACTTTCTATTTCCCACTTTTCTGACTGCCTGGCTGTCGACAAGCGTTTCCTGAAAACTTTTGTTACCTTGGTGACAGTTAATCTGGCCCATTTTGACTAATTCACCAACTCACCGTGCGTGTACTTCGTATTTACGTGACTTGTGAGCATTTTTTTGTGTTGATCCTCTTGCTTGCACATCATTTTGTTGACTAAAAAGCAAATGTCAATTTAAAAATGGAAGCATGCACATTAGGGTGTCCCAAAATGACATCATGTTAAAAAAGTCATTGGGCTCACTTCTTAAATGAAAAGTTAGGGTATTGGGACCACTTTCTTCTTCGGAGTGAGTTTGCTAAAACGCTTCCTACTGGTGGCGACTTTTGATTTTTTGAAAAATGGGCCGATTTTGTATAAAATTTCAAATTTATGCCTGTTGAAGGGGTCCTAAACTGTCTTAGATTTTTTTTCAGCATTTTTTATTTTTCTGGAGATCCAAACGGAGAAGTTTGGTTAGTTAGTTTGTACAAATTTGGAATTATAAGAGCGGCAGGGCCATTAAAACTTAGTAAAAAGTGAAATTTTTGGTGTTTTTCAGTATTTTTTCTTCAAAACTGGGTATCTGCAAAATTTTAAAAGTACAGAAAATACTTTATATAGTTGAGCCGAATTCAGGGGAGTAATTTTGCTGAAGAAAGTGTATAGCTACGGCCAATGGGGTATAAGTTATTTACGTTTTTGTTAAATAACCTTTTGACATTTTATGATATTCATAAAAAATAACACTGTTCTACAAAATAAAACAACTTAAGTGGGCTTAGTCCGCATATTATTTTTCGAAAAATAGAAGGAAAATGATGAAAAATGGCGTTTTTCGCTTGTCTCTAGTACATCAGAATCGGTTTTTATGAGCATTTGACGATATTTTAAAAAAATATTTTCTATGCTAATAGCTACCTAGCGGGTTTGAAAATCACTAAAATCAAACAAATATGTCGAGTTAATGGCAAGTTATTGCGTATATTTGAAGGCTGAATTGATTAACGTACTTACATTTTATATATAAAGTCTTATTTTCATGTTAGGAACCTTTAAGTTGCGAAAAATGCAGAAGAGTGAGGTGAGTGTTGAAAAACTGATATTTACTGTTTAGATCACATAATTCCGAAATAGTCAAATTTGGGGCAAATATCTTTGAAAAAGTTTTACAACAGAATACAGCGCATCTTCTGACACAATCGTTTTGTTGAAGATGCCTCCTAGAAGTAATTATGGAGAATTAACTCTTCAAAAAATAATTAGAGACTTGGCGTCATTAGCAAAGTTATTATTTTTATAATTTAAGTTACAAAAAAATCATCAGATGCTCATTAAACCTCGTCCTGACATACTAAAGACGTATAGCAAACGTCATTTTTCATGATTTTCCTTCTATTTTTCGAAAAACAATGTGTGGTCAAAGCATATTTGAACTGATTTACTTTTTGGAACAGCATTATTTTTGATAAATTGCTAAAAATATCAAAGGTTATCTAACAAAAACTTAAATAACTCATACCCCATTAGCCATAGCTATACACTTTCTTCAGCAAAATTACGCCCCTGAATTCGGCTCAACTATATAAAGTGTTTTCTGTACTTTTAAAATTTTGTAGATACCCAGTTTTGAAGAAAAATTACTGAAAAACACCAAAAATTTCACTTTTTTCTAAGTTTTAATGGCCCTGCCGCTCTTATAATTCCAAATTTGTACAAACTAACTAACCAAACTTCTCCGTTTGGATCTCCAGAAAAATAAAAAATGCTGAAAAAAAATCTAAGACAGTTTAGGACCCCTTCAACAGGCATAAATTTGAAATTTTATCCAAAATCGGCCCATTTTTCAAAAAATCAAAAGTCGCCACCAGTAGGAAGCGTTTTAGCAAACTCACTCCGAAGAAGAAAGTGGTCCCAATACCCTAACCTTTCATTTAAGAAGTGAGCCCGATAACTTTTTTAACATGATGTCATTTTGGGACACCCTAATGCACATCTACAATATGAAGGATGTTCAGGCTCTTCAAATGCGCTATTAAAACAAATGCCTCAAGTTCAGGTTGACCAAATCTTGATCGTATTACTCTTTATTTTGCCCCTCACCCGTGAAAAAAGTTTTTATTCTGTTTTGTTCTGAAATAGTAAAATTTGGTTTTACTCAATTTCATTATTAGGGTAAAATATGGTACAGTGCACTATCAAGTCCTTTGTGGATTCGTTTGAATATTTCTCGACAGACATATGATTACGGCGTATAAGCCAACTGTCAATATTCTCTTTGAAAGGAAATTCCAGACAAACCATTACTGGCCGAATATATATATATATATATATATA
This sequence comes from Topomyia yanbarensis, assembly GCF_030247195.1. Lineage (NCBI taxonomy): Eukaryota > Metazoa > Arthropoda > Insecta > Diptera > Culicidae > Topomyia > Topomyia yanbarensis. Next base: position 33,616,210 of record NC_080672.1, on the reverse strand, counting down.
TATATATATATATATATATATATATATATATATATATATATATATATATATATATATATATATATATATATATATATATATATATATATATATATATATATATATATATATATATTTCCTTTCAAAGAGAATATTGACAGTTGGCTTATACGCCGTAATCATATGTTTGTCGAGAAATGGTTGCGGAAAGGTATATAGACGGTGGACGCCATCCGCACAGTCATCGCGTCCGCAGAGAAAGCATCGAAGCAAAAGAAAAGGGGTATGTGCTACTGTGCCATGGTTACGATCGACGTGAAGAACGCGTTCGCCGTAGTTCTGCACAGAGTGCGGGCTCCGGATCTTCTGTGTAAGGTTCTGAAAAGTTACTTCCAGAACCGAGTACTGGTCTATGAAACGAACATGGGGCAGAAGTCGATTAGGGTCACGGCAGGAGTGCCTCAGGGTTCCATACTCTGCCTAACGCTCTGGAACTGCCCAGGCGAGTTGAGATCGTCGGCTTTGCCGATGATGTTGTCCTGACGATAATATATATATATATATATATATATATATATATATATATATATATATATATATATATATATATATATATATATATATATACGTATATATATATATATACGTATATATATATATATACATATATATATATATATATATATATATATATATATATATATATATATATATATATATATATATATATATATATATATATATATATATATATATATATATATATATATATATATATATATATATATATATATATATATATATATATATATATATATATATATATATATATATATATATCTGGTTAGACACAGGGGTCGGTTGGCGCATCATGTATTTTCTTTGCTGTGGTGTGTGCAATGGTGTGCATAGCCGCAAGCCGCTGAGCGGTGTTTAATGGAATAGGGGGTCCGAATAGCTACGTTCATTTCGCTCAAAAGTTGTGAGCAACTTGAAAATTTCTGTGTTTTCATCCAAACAAAAATAATTTCATAAAACAGAAGCCTCAAGCATTCCAAAACACTTACCTGTAACTTTTTTCACTTTTATTTGTTACTTTAACAACGAGTGTGCCATTATAATGAATTTTGTTTTGAGGAAGGCAAAGAAATGAAACACGTTGTATTTCCCTTCCAAAAAAAACAAAGAATTAGATTCAAGTGTCAAAATTAATGTTTTAGGATAGCGCTTCCACAAATATGTACGACAGTCAGAAGGTCTTACGATTTTTTTGAGAAATTGAGGGGGTCCGAATTACCCCCACGGTCTTAATAGCCCCTGATACACTGAAAACGTCGTTAAGCTCTTAAAACATACGATATTGATTAGGCAAGGCTATCGATTCACCAACTACGCTTCACCCACCCCAAATCAATACTATATATTCTCGATTCCTATTTATGCTTTTGCAGTATAGTGTTTGACCATTACTAAATAAAAATATTTTCGCTTTCATTAAAGCGTGTGTTTTCATATGTGTATTTACCACACACACAGACACATAACTAATGAAATTTTTGATGTAAAAACAAAAAAAATGAATTTTATTGTTGACGTAATTACAAGCATAACACAATTTAGCAAACCGTAATTCACGAAATGACGAAATATAATCGTGTTCCGTTTAATTTTACATGAAACATATTCTTTACATGCGCAATGACATAAAATTACACTTGCTGCCATTCAGAATACACGCAAAGTGTGGAGTTAAATTACGTGATTTACGAAATTCAACGTTATGTAAAATTAAAATCAAACCTAAAACTGAGTCAATTTTGATGCTCGTATATGTCATGGGCAGAAGACGTAAATTTACACGATTGTTTCTAGGTGTGTATTTATTGACGAGAACTACACTTGGGTGATGAGCCTATTTACGCCATGTTTCTATTATCACCCTACCCATTTGAAGCCGTTGGTTAGAACAGCGTCTGCCATCTTTGTTCAAAGCATTGCGTCAAATGGTAGCGCAAAAATAGGGGCACTCGTTTCGAGTTTTCATTGCGCTCAAACAGGAAAATTTTGCTGTTTTCAACGCATATGTGTTATTATCTTGGTCCTTAACAACGTACCAAAGCTGTTGCTGCCAATTTGAACGCATTCCATTGATTGTAGGCTGAGTAATTAATGAATTAGTAAGGCACCCTCCTTAGTATGGTGAAAATAGGCACTTTACCCTATTTATCTCATTAATACAATTCACTTCAATCCAAATTATCCCATAACATCCCAACCTAATCGCAACATATGAACCTACTGCAAAAGACAACTCGTAGCACAATCTTCTGTGATAAATTCATCATCCGAGAAATTTCGTTTTAGATTTAGTTGGGTGGTTGATGCAAGTGAAATCAAATCAACGGTTTACCACATACATAAGGTATCGTGCCATATTATTATATCGATAGCCAAAATGTAAGATTTTTATTCACAATGGTAGCAATTTCGACAAACATAAAATTAGGACTCAAAAGCCATCTGTCAAAATTCACTTTGGGGGGACATTCCGGACGAACCGTTAATCGCCCAGACTGCACCGTGCTTGGGTAATAACGGTTTCTCCAGAATTTCTCCTCAAGGTGAATTTTAACATTTGACTTTGGAGCCCTAATCATATGTTTGTCGAGAAATGGTTGTTTCAAGGGGTGATCCATGTTAAATTTTTGAAGTTTTAACCCTCTTAAGACAAATGTCCTCCGTTGTAGTTTGCCACGAAGTTGCTCAAAAATGTTTTTTTTTAAATATTATCGCAGTCTATTATCAACACACTAAAACTGAGTAGAAAAAGTGCAACTCACATAAAGCAATTTATATTGCTATGTTTGGTCCAAATCAGTTCTTGTTGATGTATAATATAACGAAATGAAGTGGCAGGAAAATTCGAAAAATAGCTGTTGTAAATCGAAAAAAACATATAGAACCCATTCAAAGAAGTTTTTGGGCATGTTTAACAAAGATCAGCGCAGATTACCAGAAGGGGATCTTATTGTCAGAGGACCAGCACGCCAACCAAGTATAATAACAAAACATTGATATGAATCTATATTGATACTAGACTTCGATGATTTAACAGTCCTCTGAACATTTTTTGACAATATATAGAAAAAAATCAATCTTCAGTATGGATGTAATAATATGGAACGGTACTGTATACATATGTGGCTACTATGTGAACCATGCTATATATAAATATTCTGTTCGATTGAACCAACTAGCTAAATCACTGTGGTCGTATAGCAGACTGATTGGTTGGTCACGTTCCCTTCATAAAATCACGTATATATCAATTCTTAGCAACAATCTCTTCCCAATCATTCCGGAAAGATGCTGCTGAAGATTATAAGTAGACGGATTTCAACTGTTTTCAACTATAAAATCACTGAAGATGCCACCAACGTCGTTGGAATTGTGCAGCAGCTCAGTCCAATCGATTCGTTTCATAATTGAATTGTGTTAATTTAGTTTATTGGAAAGATTGATATGAGTCTTCAAGAATTCAGACATCATTTCAACGATTCAAATTAATGAGCTGGTATTTATCATCTATTTTAAAATGGCACATTTTGATATAGTGAACTCGCCTAGGACTATCGTTTTTAACAATAAGGAGAAAGCTTCCAGCGTTGCTACTGAATTCGCCTGGGGGTGAACTGTCCAAGAATTTTCGAAAAGTATACATAAATGAAATCCTCCCTTGCCCCTGTAGTGGTCGCTGATCTGTAAATCTTTTCATTTTGACAAGCGTTTTCTTTCGACACATTCTAGCGGGGGAGTGCTATTATCCATGCTAGCAATCAAAAGGCAATGATTGTTTTCCTGTAAAAAAATTCTTTCGTGGAATTGCGATAGCCACCAGTCTCTGAGGGATAATTGAACGTGGGATTATCTGACTTTGGATAAGTGAGCTATTGCAGATGCATAAGACGTGGAACGTGTTCTGATCGGTTTTAAAGAGATTTACCATGCTTGATTTATTTAGAAAGTTTTCCTGAATAGTAACAAAACCATTTTAAAACGTTACAAAGCAGAGGAACTTTTGGAAAATCGTGCAATTAATTAAAAAGGCTTTCTTTTATCGTCAATTAGGTAATACAGTGATAAGACTCTTCATTGAACGACTCTATAGGCCCTCAATGTTGCGATATTTTTTTTTATTGAAAATATTTATTTGTTCTTTCTGTATAAAAATATCTACAGTTCCAAGAAGCTAGATTGTTTGTTATTCTTTCAAAACAGTTCGAAATTTTTTTTATATATTCCAAACGTTACGTGTACAGATTTTGTCGCGGACACGCCATAAATTCAAATTCTTCATTTGCTGAACCACAATCGTAGTTCTGCCTATACCATTGATTTGTGCATTCAATTGACGGATTTGTCACGATTTTTGGCAAATTGAAACTCAGATGAACCGAAGTATCGATGTTTTGCTAAAAACAGAGCTGCACCGTGAAACGGAATAGAAGCCACACTTTTTGTCCTGATAGATACACAATTGATTCCTTTCCTCGTTGCAACAATACCGCACTTGCTGAACTGACAAGCCATCGGAGACCAGCCAGTAGCAGCTGCCAGAATCCTAACTTGGCTATCAATTTTAATTTCTTTCGTCTCCATAGTTTAGATAGGTAAGGGGTACTGGCCGAATCGTTCAGATAGACAAACAGAGCCAATCTATTTTATTTTTACATTCCTTTTCTTCTCGAGTGATAGTTCTTCGGGAGAACATTGGTTTTCCCATGTCGGAACCATTACGGTACTGACTTGAGAAGGTATGGACTTTTCGACCTGGCAGTTTGCATTTTACCCAGAAGCTGCATATGGAAATGGAAACAATGGAACTGGATTTAACGGAGGATTGACATTATATTAGTACATTTGCAAATACATAAAACGTTTGTTAGCAGGTACGTCTTTGAATCAACAACTGGAATATATTGATCATTAAATTTTATAGTACATCAGGAATAATCCGAATTGGAATTACATATGAAATGGTATTGACTATACTGCTGAATAAAAGTACAGGGAATGCCTAATATTATTGCACATTTTCAGCGATCTATTTCGTAGAGCTTCACATGATGCAATCCACAAAGTGTTTCTTAGGATTCCTAACGCCCATATCGGCAGCTTATCTCTGTTCTGTATAGGAATGGGCGATGTCGATGCGATTTTTTTACCTCGAAAAATCGATTATTTTCAGCTTTGCAGTTCGATGTTTGACAGCACCACTTTTTAGTGAAATAAAGAAATCGACCTGGTGAAATCGATTTTATTCCCTTAGTAAATAATGATTTTTTTCAATATCAATTTGTTTTTCTCGTTAAATCGATTTTTTCATCCATTCTTTGGCTCGTCTGTGTTTAATAAAATTGATAATATTTGATATCGTTTATTAAAAAATCGCTGTGGCATAATCGATTTTCTTTCTCAAAATGCCCATCACTACTGTATCAGTAGACCATTGCGACGCCCGCCAGCTTCCTTGCTTTAAAACGGAAATCCAATAACGCCTGGAACAGAGATTTATTGACAATTGTATGCATGCAATACATAACGTGAGTCGTGTCTTGGAATAGACCTACATGAGGGTGTCCTTTATATTGGAAATCTATTTTCGGAAAGTATATTCTAATTCAGTATTGGAAAGTTTCCCCCCTCCTGTAACAATGAAGGTTCTATATAGGTTTTACTTTCGTTTCAAGTCAATCTGTAAAGAATCGTCGAATTCAGAGTAGACCATACTCTCGCTGGTTGTGTGCAGATGCGTTTACGGCAGGCGTACAAGGATACTGCAGACCAGTCTTCCAACCAGAGTTTAAAAATGTCTTATTGATTTCCCAAAACTAGGTTAACGGGAGGTTCTCATGCAAATGACCAAAAAGTAAGCAAAATTTGGATGGTTTTTGTCGCCCAATGAAAGAACATACACTGAACAAAAATGATTGCAATATAGCGTATGATTTATCATATGAACGGCCTAAAAACTCGATGTTGACGATTTCGAATGGCAATCATTCAAAAAATAGTGAATTCAAGATCGAATGACTTCATATTTGAATTGGAATGAACAGGTTATCGATTTCCAAATGATAAACATAACTGTAAAGGAATTGATTGCACTCGAAAAAGTAAACGATGGCGTTGATAATCATCATTCCAAATCACAGCAGTTCATCATTCGTATTTCATCTGTTTTCAGTGCTCGGGTTGAACCAAATGACAATCATTTGATGCGCGAAATGCGATTGGGAGAAGTATTTCTTAGTTTTTTTCTCTTTACTAGTAACAGCATTTACTAAAACCACATCCGTTCACGAGAGCAAAAAAATATTTGTAATTTTATTAGTGTTAACGATAACCTGGTAGTGTAAACTGTTTTTCAGGTCAAGAAAAATAACAAATATTGTTAATAGTGTTTACTGGAAAAATACATCCAGTTCAAACGATTTATTTGTGCCCATTTTCGGACAATATCACTGGGCATGGGGGTCTTGAGAGCATACAGGAAATCATCCGCGACGGTCTTGGAACTGCAAAAAGCAAACAACTGTGAAAGACGAGGCAAACGAAGTATTGGATAAGGTGTCAAAAAGACAAGAGGTAAAATGTTTGGCAAAGGTTTGTACACGGTCAGTTTCACGATCTGGTTAATCATTTTAGAATAGGACAGCGTTCATCGGATGCCAACTCTCTGTTAATTGGTGCCTACATCAATTGTGACACCGAAATGGCCATTAAGTTTTGATATCCCAGTAAGAGCACAATGGATATCATTGGGAACTACTGGTTCCGAAATATTACGGAGGTATATGGCTTCCACAACGAGTAGTTACGTGTGGCAACCCAAAAGTCTGGAAAATTTTCACGGGCCTGTTCGATTCTTGTTTTCAAGGCGGTCTCAGTCCCGCAATCAATACACTGAATTTTTGCACATTGCACATACGGAACGTGCCATATGCCATATATATTTAACCCAATATATTCCGAATCACTGTCGCGAGGAGAGGGATTTAAGAAGTATAGCTCCCATGCCTCCGCATAGCTCAATGTGGTCCTGATGTTCGTGTGCCAATAAAGTAAAAGATCATGGCATGTTCGGTGATAATAGTGAGAAAAAGAAATTGCACATGTCCCTCGAACAAGAAACTAATAATGTTCAAAGACAATCCAAAATTTAGTAAAATTACACACTATACAAGACGTCCGGATTTCCAAACAAGATTTGATTGGATATTTGAAAACAGCGCATACCCGTGGAGACCATTTTGAATAAACCTTTAGCAACTGGCGTCTCCTGCACCAACGACATATAAGTTCTTGACTTTGAAAAGCTCCGATGAATTCGAAACCAATGAAACCCTGGCCGAAGAAGTTGGTAGACCAGTGGACAAATTATACCTAGAGCTATGACTCGCTAGATGTGGCCAACTTTGTATCTATTGTTCGTGAATGGAAGCAGACATGCTCCGCTAGCATATTTCCTCTATTCAAAGAGCTTGGCGTAATAGGTTCTCCGAAACGAATGTGACTAAAACGTAGTATTGATCCAATCGAACAGCAATTTTCAAATATCAGCGGCTCGTATCAATTTGTCCATTTTTACAGAAAAAGTAACAAACCGTTGAGTTCCTATATATTAATCAACTTCCAAACGACAATGTCCTGGATTTATTTAGCTTGAGAAGACGGATGTTTTTCTTATATATACGATGGTATCAAATACGACATCATCGCACAGCCATACAGTTTTAGGTGTACCTATGAATTGCCGTCTCTTATTACCAAGAGTAATTTTCAAAAAAATACTTGGTTGGACATGAAGTAAATCCAAACTACGCTAAATCTCGACTGACTGGATGCATCCTACGAGTAGCATCTTTTTAAATTCTCGTTGAATGTGAAGATATATCCTTGTACGATTTCGACAGCTAGGCTCTGTGATAATTATATGGAGTATCATTGATCAATATTAATGTTTCAAAGGTTTTCTTCCATTTAATTCCACTATGTTTAATAGTGGAATTAAATGGAAGAAAACCTTTGAGACATTACGTACATTCCACTAAGACCTCCGTTCGCGTATATATTGTGATCAATATTGTTTCTCTTTGTTCAAAGCCGTCCATCAGGATTCTTCTAATACCACGCATCTCAATAAAATAGAGCAAATCGGATGCCGCAAACTTCCGTAACTTCTTTCCGTAATATCCTAAGAGGAGAACAAACGAACTATACTGAAGGGAGCAACGGAAACGGGTATCACCTCAGACTATTTACTATTTAAACAGATTTGAACTAAAAATGTTGTATTTGTATACCATATCTAGCCAAACATTTGAAAAGAACCCATCTGTCAAACGTAAAAATAGAGGAAATTATAAAAGGAATTTGTTTCAAATTCATTATAATATTATTTAAAAAATTGTTACTATTTTATTTCGTTTGATTGCGTTAGACATATCTTACATTTGATTAATAACCGACAACAAATAAGTGTAGCATGGGATTTAACTTTAATAAATTTAATAGAATCGCATTCAAATGAATAGCTAAAGGCCAGTCAGCAGCTGACTTCATTCAGTAACATAAATTATGCTAAAGCTACAAGGTGCAGTGTCGCGACTCGATTCATTATGATTGGCAACTATACTAAGCAAAATTTGGAATGCAAAAACCATCTTTTTATAGTACGGTAGCAAGTTTTAAGCATTTGATTTGTGTTTATGGATACGAATTTGTAAAATCTAGGCTGCGATAATATGTGTGTCCTACTTAAGGGGAATTGTTCAAATACAAACTCACCGAAAAGCAGCTATTAGATACTATTTAGAGATGTTTTCAAAAGTTTATTATAATAGCCAATAGTTCTTAAATAAACCAATTAAAATAATATTCGTTTGCATCAATTTCATCACGAAGTATATAAAAACAAATTCCTTTGAACTGATGGTCTACCTAAAACCAAAAAACTATCGACTTGCTGTTCGAGCAACTTTCATTCAATTTTTTGATGACATGCATGCGAAAAAATATTTGGAGTAGTTCGATTTTCTTATTTGCTATATAAATTAAACATGAGACTATCTGATCGAATGTGACGTTTTGGTTGTTGAAAAATAAATGATCACATTTCAAAACAGAATGATTGCTATTTCGAATTTTACAACTTTTGCTTTTATCTTTTGTATGCCTATCATTTGATGTTTGTATAAAAAGGCCGAAAGTTGAATGCAACAAAAATCAAATGGCAGTCATCCAAAACACAACTGCCAATTGTTAAAGGGCCAGGTCAACAAGAATATCATTCGATTTAACGCTACGGTTTTGGTACAGTGTAGATAAGGTGCAAAAAGCTTACATTTTCTTCATTTCATTTACAATTTATTATAGGACGAAAAAAAAATGCGCCCGTGATGACGTTCTGTCTTAGGCTAGCTACGCGTGGAATTCCAAAACTGCGTACAGCCTGCTGCCTCATGATCGATATGAAACACAAAACTAATAATAAGGCTCTAAAGTAAACTAAATTTATTGGAGGAATGACCTAAAAACGGGAAACTTTAAATTTGACGTAATAGTGCAATCTCAAACTTTAAGATCAATTTTTTTCCGCTTCAAGGATTTACTAAAAAGAGTGAATACAAAGAATTTGTGAATTTTATAGGTCATTACTCCAATGAAAAAGGTTTTCTTTCGAGAGATCAAAAGTTTTTAAATTGAGCTGTTTACAATCGAGATTGCACGCAGTTTTAAAAAATGATGTTTTTTGTGAATTTGAGAACACTTTCGATGAAGCATTCGTGGTAGAATGTCAATATTTTGTAACAATTACATGGAATTATGGATTTTGGACATCGCTAATAACGAATCTGACGTCAGTTTTCGAAATTCAAAATGAGTGATCCAATATGGCGAGCCTCCACTAAAAAATAAAAGGCATTTCAGCCAAAATCGAGAACAAAGGTATAGAGTATAAACACGAACTTGAATTAATATGTATCATGATAAAAAAAAGTTAAAAATGGCGATTCCAATATGGCGGAAAAAATGTGACTTTAAAAGTGTTGACCATAATTTTTCAACCATGTTTTCTGTGGTTGTTTGATAACTCACGATAAGTCTACGATTCCCCTACAGATGATGCCGTGAAATAAGTTCTCGAGACATGCAGTACGTGCATAGTGTAACGCGAAGCATTCTGGGAACGTCCATAATGCCATGAAAAGGTTTCTACTGGAGGCGAGCGTCTCGAGCCGAGAGCGTCCCATGGCAGCCACGACAACGCTTCGAACAATGGCCTGTAGAAACTTGTTTGATGCGCGAATCAAAAAACTTATGCCTTTCAAAAACATTTGAAGTTTTTGTATGAGAACCTCTCCTTAAAATTACGAAATAGCGACGTCAAAAGTATGGAATAGCATCAATAAGTATTGCAACGCCCATAATGAATATTGAAGCATCCTTCGGATTTCCGTTACAGGGTTTACGACGTTGGAATTCGATATCGATATTTTTGAATCGGAATTCCGACGTGGGCCTCCGACATAGAAATTCCAATGTCAGATGTCGTACATAGGAATTTCGGCGTCGGAATTCCGACGTCTAAATTGCAACGCCGGATTTCCGACATCGGAATTCCGAAACGGGTTATCCCACATCGGAATTCCTATGTTGGATTTCTATCGGATATCGGATTTTCGATGTCAGAATTCCGACGTGGGATTTTCGACATTGTAATTCCGACGTCGGATTTCCAATACCGGGCTTCTGACGTTGGATTCCCGGCATCGGAATGCATGACATGGGAATTCGAATTTTCGACATCGGTATTCCGATTGCCGGAAACGAAATTTAGACGTCGAGTTTCCTCCGTAGGAATTTCCGGCATCTGAATTCCGATGTGGGTTATTCGACTTGGGAACGTCGGGTTTCCGATTTCGGATTTTCAACGTTGGAATTCCGGTATCAGATTTTTGATATCGGATTCCGACATGGGATTTCCGATGTCGAGTTTCCGATATCGGATTCGCGACGTTGAATTTTCGACGCCGTATTTTCAAAATCGGAATTTCGAGTCGGTTCTTAGTCATCGGAACTCCGACGTCGCAGATTTGACATTGGCTTGCAACTTCGGATTTCTGAAATCGAATTTTCAACGTCGAAATTCCGATATCGGATTTTCGACATCGGATTCACGACGTTAAATTTTCGACATCGGAATTCGAATTTTTTTAATGATTTTCGACGTCGAAGCCAGATTTTCGACATCAGATTTCCGATATCAGATTTACGATGTTAGATTTTTGACATCGGATTTCCGACATCTTCAAACGTCAAAATTCCGATGTCGGAATTCCGACGTCAAAAATTCGATATCGAAAATCCAACGTTGCAGTTTCGATATCGGAAATCCGGAGTCGAACATTTGATGTGGGACATCGGAAGTCAGAATTCCGATGTCGGAAATTCAATATCGGACGTCGTATTTTCGACATCAGAGTTCCGACGCCGGAATTCCGATATTGAATTTCCGACATCGATATTCCGACGTCGGTTCTCGAAATAGGAATTCCGACTTCGGATTTCCGATATCGGATTTTCTGCGTCGGAATTTGCGACATCGAAATTCCGACATGTGCAACCCAGAATTGGATTTCTGACATCGAAATTCCGATATGGGATTTCCGAAACCGGTATTCCGACGTCGAGTTTCCGATATCGCATTCACGACTTTTGATTTTCGACATTGGAATTCCGACATCGGAATTTCGACACCGGAATTTCTACGTTGGATTTCCAATAGAGAATTTACGACATCGGAACTCTGACACCGCATTTTCAACATCGTAAATCTGACGTTGGACGTCGGAATTCCAAGTCGGTTCTTCGACATCGGAATTCCGATATCGCAGTTTTGACATCGGATTGCGACGTCGGTCTTCTGATATCGAATTTTGAAGAGTCTGATTTTGGACATTAGAAGTCCGACGTCGGATTTCAGAAATCGTATTTGCCACGTCGGATTTTTGACATCGGAATTTTGACGTTGGAATTCCGATATTTTTCGATAATTTTCGACGTCGAAATTCCGACGTCGACGCCAAAATTCTGTCGGATTTTCAACATCGCATTTCCGACATCAGATTTACGACGTCTGAAGTCGAAAATTCAAAATCTCAAATCCGACGTCGGAATTCTGGTGTCGGAAAACCAACGCCGGAATTCCAATACCGAATATTCGACGTCGAAAACCCGAATTCACAATTCTGACGTCGGAAATCCGACGTCGGTGTTCCGTCTCATGATAGTGCATCCGCCTGCGACCTTAAGTTTCTCGTAGCTTGTATAGATGTTGGTTTTGTGGTACTAGGCGCAGTTTCTCAATAGATGCCTGTGGCTTAGCAGAACAGGTCAATGGCTGAACGTAGTTTTTTTTATTGCAGTCGATGTGTTGGGTGTTTCAGCTTATTGCACTGCGGGCACGTATTGTCTTGACCTGGGTAGGTGCACATCTTTATCTGATTATGGATATGGCCATCAAGTTTGCCAGTGACGGGTACGTAGGAATTCGCCAGCCTCAATCTTACCACACGAACTCCGTTGAAAGTATCTGAGAAGAAGTTTCTCCAAGTATCATACGTAATAGATATTACCTCTTCGTATTTTGACATCTAGTGTTTAATGACATTTTCTGTTGTACACGGTGCAAAGTCATGCCAAATGAAGCTTTCTGCCTCTTCTAACTTAGTGAATGTTTTTAGAACTGCTCTGCGCACGTCGTGGAATTGTATGTGGGAGACTTCCGGTAGTTTAATTTTTAGTAAGAAACTTTTTAACCTGAAAATCTAATGTAGCAATATGCTGTGCTTCCCTAGGGAACGAGCCGGATAAATCCATCTTTCTAGACAAAGAGCTCAATATTTATCTTCAATTATTCGGACTTTATGTTTCAAATTGTTTTAATCAGTAGCTAACAAACCGAGCTGGGTCATGGTGACAAACGGGTCATATATTTCTAGTTTTGTTCAATCGCAAGATTAAGAGACATGCAACAATTTAATGTTGAATATAACCGTTGCACCCTCCATGATTCAACCAAGCTCTTCAAAAGACGGATAATCTTTCAAATATATGGAACACCCTAACCTACAAAGCATATACATGGATTGTGTTGGATGATGCCAAATCCCGCGGGACACGTTTCAATTGATACGTTATTGTCAAATCGGACAGACCGGGAGGAGCTGTGGGTAGCAAACTGAACGTGAAATATGACACTTGCTATCGATGGAAAAACTAATAAAAGAAGAATCAGACTTGAATTGTTTTTATCGTGTAACGGAAAAAATAATAATATGAGATATGAGACTACCTTCGTATTACACATACGCAGCAATTAGCAATCAAAGCGCGTGTACGTTTGTTTGCCTACGTAGCAGTTTTATGATCAAAATAACCGTTCATTTCCAATCTCGGCCGGAGAAAGTAGCTTTCTCGTAAGAGTCATTTCTTGTAGTTTATCCTCATTTACAGCACATCTCATAAGTGGATTATCTATTTAATTAGCGAAAGTTTTTTGCTCCCACGAGAGTCTTTCAGCGCTGAGATTCTCGGGCGGTGTTTGTTTCGTCGAGTATGCTTACACATCCGCCCACCCCTTTCAGAAGTTTCGTGGTTTGGTTAGCGTAAGACTTTGCAAGCGAAACCTGGGAAAAAGAGTCGTCCAGGCCGTATAATTCCGCTAATTAGCATCTGCTCTTTTCTCCGCTGTTCGGAATATCTTACTTTCAAGGCGCCAAACAGCAATACAACTCACTATACAAGTCGGTGTTAGCTACTTCCATTCAACGAGTTCATCGTGTACCTTTTCCGCTCGGTAAACTGAAAATGGTGTGACGACCGATAGGATCACCTAAAAGGGTCACTTCTGTGTACTGTGTCGCCTAAAACCTTCCCAATCGTGAAGGAAATTCACGTAGTCGCCGCCATCCAACCAACGGATCTATGACGGATGAAAGCTAATTGCAGAGAGAATCAGTATAAATCACGAAGTATCGAACTATTCATTAGCTTATGCTACGGTCAATGTACAACCACATTTAGGAACACAATGCTATTCTGTTTGAAACGGAACGAACAGCATAATTTGCTGATGAGCGAAAGTTTCTTCCTCGTTAGGGGAAAAAGGATAACATAGTAGAACAAAGCACTGAAAAAGAAGCTGTGAACTGAGTTAACGACAAGAGCTAAACAGGCGATCGGGATGGGTGTCAGCCTTCATAAAGAAGTTGTTGATAGTCGAATGCAAGAATAGCTCAATTAGAGCTCGTTAAACGGCTCGAATGAAGTGATGAGATAGCCCCACTAAAGTAATGCTGCGATGGCCAACTTCTGTACATCCTACACTGTTTTCCGATCGACATGACTATTTTATAAGATAGGTAGGTGTTGAGGAATCCGATATGGCCGACATTAAATATTAAAACTAACGCTGTTGCGTAATAGCTCAAAACCGTGGTACTAATGACTTACAAACTAAGATAATTTCTCAAACCAATTTCCATGAATTATAAAGTCAACCTCGGAAATTTAATTACTTCGGCACATATCCGTACCCTCTACCGACTGAAATGAAACTGACACAACTTTTAATTCCCCGACCCATACCCAGATTACTAGTTGAGATACATTCATAAAGAGACGACACGCTACCATTTGCAGACGTAGGTACGGAACCGAATCTCATTACTCATTAGATGGGTGTCCTTAATTTAAGCTTGCGTGTTGCAACAAATTTGTTGATGGTGCAAATACATTCCCTTCGACAAGTCGATGTGTCATGTTTGTTCCACGCGTGCTATCAGGAACTATACGTATATGTCAAGCGTGAGAACTGTCGTAAAAGTACATAATAGCACAATTACTTGTTCTAGTGCTCGGAAAAGTATCGTGATATGTGACGTGGGGATATAAATGTTTTCTAAAGAGGTACGCAGTTTAGGCTCTATCGTAAAATTTGTTCCGTCGGCTCTTTGGGGAGGAAATGTTTCACTGTGACAAGAAATCATAAGACTTTCATTCTGTGAGTTTTGGCAAGGTGATTATGCTTGATGTTGAAAGTTATGATGTACGTGGCCTCCCTTCAAAAGGTTAGGAGTGTGATAAATTGGCTCAGAACAATAATTAATTGAATAAATCTGCATAACAATTATTCCTAACCCCTTCAAGCTCATGTTGTTTATAAACAACCACGTTTTTAAACATTTATAACTTTTGATTCGGGCAAAAAAAATTTACAAGAACAAGTATGACTAATAACTGCTACTATCACCTTTCATTTGAGCTCGAACAATTGTACGTATTATACGTATAAATGTATAACTGAAGGTATTGCAATTAGTGTGATTGGATTCCTATGAAGCAGTGCTGCCAGGAACAGTATAAGTTAACGGTGAAAAATGAAATGTTGATATATCTTCGTTATCTTGAAGGATTATTGAAAACTGTTAAATCCAATCAATTTCAACTGCTTTGGACTACCTTTTCCAAGCAATTGGACTATTGTAAAATATCTAGGATGATTGCATCAAGCACAGAAAAATAAAACTGGGGCAGCTTCTAGCCTATGTTGATCAAAATTTACTTTTCCGTGTTTGTTGGCCCCAACAGTTTCACGGGAGAAATAGTGTTAAAACCCGACATATATGCGCTTGAAAAAAGTTGGGCATGAAACGGTTAAAGATTGAAAAAAAAATTATAAAATTTTCTTGCCGAAACAGGATTTCAAGAAAATCGTTTCAAGTGGCTTCGTCAAATTTTCGCTCAAACCATTCCGAAAAGAAATGTCTTACTTTCAACCTAATCGTTACGTTCTGTCTACACTCGTCTAATTTTCATTCCAGTACGAATAAGATAACATTTCCAAAGGCACTTTATTAGGTATAGAGTGTATAGTAGACCTACACAATATACATGGAATGGTACACTGAAAGCTCCATTTACGAGTAAGTAAGTAGTTGTATACAATTTTACATATTTTTAGCTAACTGTTACTAATAAAAGTTGGGGATTTTCAACATGGGGTTAACGAGTGCATGACGGGAATCGATGTCTTGAGCCATTCTGTAATCCAAGATGGCGACTTCCGGTTTCGAAAAATTCTTCATAACCTCAACAATATGGGTATTTTTGGGATTGAAGAGTGCATAGCGGGAATCGATGTCTTGAGCCATTTTGTAATCCAAGATGGCGACTTAGGGTTTTGACAATATGGGTATTTTCAGAATGAGGTTGGCGAGTGCATGACGAGAATTAATGCCTTGAGCCATTTTGTAATCCAAGATAGCGCCTTCCGGTTTAGATAAATTTTCTAAATCTTTAACAATATGGATATTTTCGGCGCGTTGTTGACTAGTACATGGCGAAAATCGATATCTGAAGCTATTTTTAAACTTAAGATGACGAATTCCGGGTTAAATGTCCATATTGTTAGGGTTATCGTGTATATTGCTCAACCCGAAGTCGCCATCTTGGATTTCATAAAGGTTCCAATTGTCCATTTTCATCATCTACTTATCAGCCCTGTTCCAAAAATACCCATATTGTTATGGAGGGATTCCATGAGAAACCGGCCGGCACACCGCAAAATATGACCATCGTCGATTCGAACGAAACTTTACATTTGTGTTCAGTTTATAAATCTCCATGATTTTTTCTGGCAATTTCAATATTCTGATGCAAGAGCAATTTTCAATTTGCAATTTCCACGCGCAATAGTTTCAAAAAAAATTGTTTAATTATACTATTTTATACAGTAAAACTATCTGATAACGAAATACAGATAATGAATACTTCTGCACGAAAAAAATATACACTGAAAAAAATGTTATCATTTTTCACAAAAATAAAAATTTATGATAAAAATTAAAATTGCAAAAAAAAAACATTTTTTTCTATTTTTTTATATTTTGCCAACAAAAATCCAAAGAGAAATAAAAAAGTGTTCAACAATAACTTTATAAATTTTTTTAAAATTTCATACTAATTGACATGCAAAACTGTAATTTTATTACAGAATATAATTCTAAGTATCATTTTAAATCCAAATGTATTCAACAAATATCTTTCAAAATGCGATAGTTTGCGTGATATTTGGAATTTTGCTCCAACAAAAACAATTAATTCATGTAATTATGTCCTTTTTAAAAGTTATTCGCATTACCCCATCATAAATTGTCAAAAGTCTAATGTTTATCGTTTTAAAGACATAAAAGAAGCTTTTTCACTGTGTTTGGATCATGGAGAAGCTTTTAATAAAAAAAATTCCTAACAACAACTTTTGACAAATTTTTATAATTCATACTATTTGCAGTCAAAAGTACAATTTTATTTTTGAATATGATTCTAAACGCCATTTTAAATCAAAATGCTTATAACAAAAAAATTCTGCAATGTAGTAGTTCTCGAGTTATTTTAAATGCTGTTTTAACAACATAATTATTTTATTACGACCTTTTCAGAAGTTATTCGCGTTTTTCCATCAACAACAATTAGTTTTTCGTAAGACCCATAACATTTCCTATAAGTTTCCCATTGACATCAAGGCGATATTGTAAACCGTTTGAAAGCTATACAAAAACAATCAAAATATGATTCAACCATAGGATCTGATGATTAAACTATATGGTTGAATTATATTTTGGTTGTTTTTGTATAGCTTTCAAATGGTTTACAATATCGCCTTGATGTCAATGGCGTGATGTCGGTGATAAAGAAAAGCATGGTAAATTCGCGGCATTCTTTAAGCGTTTGTATGTTGATGAGCATGTAACGTACTTTATACGATGGAAGAGGAAATGTCGTCCAGTTAAGTTTACAAAGTACGTACAAAAGAAATTGTGTTTGGACTGATTCAATGCGTTCTTTGTACAAGACAGTGTACCGGTTCCATACTACGCTGCAATATTCCAAAATTGGTCTGACATATGTATTGTATAATGAATTAATTGTGTAAGGGTCTTCAAAATTATAGCTGAAGCGTTTAATAAAGCCCAGCATACTATTTGCTTTATTTATTTTTGCATTGTAATGTTCCACAAATGTGAGCTTGGAGTCTAATATTACGCCCAAATCTAGTTCAATTTTGCATTTTTCTACAAGTTGGTTTCCTAAGTGTATGTTAATGAGATATTTTAAGGTTTTCTGCTGAAGGTTATTGAGTTGCATTTCTTTACGTTAAGTTGAAGTAGACTTTTGCTACACCATGTGTGAAATAGATTGATTTCGTTTTAGGAATAATTCAGCGTCTTTGACATTTCTTATTTTCATGAAAAGTTTCATGCCGTCTCCGTATATAAGTATTTTTAGATGTTTGAGTATGCAGGTAATGTCATTTACGTACAAAATAAAAAAGAGACCCAAGTGGGAAACATAGGATTCTCCAGAGATGATACGAATTGGTTCAGAGAAAAAAATACCGTGTAGAAAAAATACGTGTTATTTCGAGAAACCGTGTCCAAAAATCCGTGTTATTTGGAGAAACCGTGCAAAAAACCGTGCTATTTCGAGAAACCGCGCAAAAAATCAGATTTTTCCTCTTCAAGCAAATTTAGCTCAAGACTTACTGCCTTCAGCAAAGTTGTCGAAAATGCTATTTCAAACAACTTTGTTGAAGACATGAATACTTCCTATCTTGAGAGTATCGAAAGGTAGCCGACTATATGTAAACGAAAACCTTTAAAACATGTTATTTTGATGTTACTGTAAATAAATGTCTTCTGCGGTTTATAAACAATAAAATTCACATTGCATTACATTCAAGGTATGAGTCTTTGAAGCTTACAAAAAAAGTTATATTGAAGAGAACTGGCTTTATAAAAATTTCCTAAATGTTGTTTTATATCATGATATGCTGCATTCATATAGCCTTCATGTTTTCAATCAAAGCGATTAAAATAACATTATCAACAACTTTGCTGAAGGCACCACTATTTTTGAAGAGTTAATTCTGCCAAATGATTCAAAAATGTATGAAAGCTCTAGCTCTGACGTCAAAGCAAAACTGCGAGCTTTAAAAAAGAAATTCTAGACACCTGTGATAGTGATCAATAAAATTCTTGAAAAATAAAATTTTCTTGAGGAAAAAAAACTTAGAACTTTGAACATTAACCCTCCGGCACTCGCGCGAAAGGCTCCCCGAGTGAGCAGCCGCTGGTGCTGGAAGAAGATTTCGCTAGAGTTTCGGAAGGTGTAGCACAAAATACAACGGCGCGAGTGCCGGAGGGTTAAAGGCAAGTTTCAATTCTTTTCAAATAACTTCACCACGGGTTTTAGAGACTCAAAAAACAAAAAGTTTTTTTCCTTACTCGACTCGATTGCACTATGTCAGGAAGCTGAAAGTTTATGATTAACTACAGTCATCGGGGGTTTCTTTACGCCAAAAATAGAACTTTTTGTACATTACACTCAAGAACAACGATCACGCAACTTTAAATTTGAAACTGTTTGATGTTTTACCTCTGGCAGAAGAACCTCCAAAGTCAGTGAAAGGAACTTTTGGAAAATCAAGACTGAACATGAAATATAAAGAACTAAAAATTGGCGTAAAGTCGCCCCCACAGGGGAGCTACTTTGGCCAAAAAAGTTTTTTTTCCAAAATCATGTTAACTTCTCGATATATTGTTATGGATTATGCTCGTGATTTATGTGTGAATGCTAATAAATGTCGTGCTTGTTAAAATAAAAGGGTATGTTCAAAATCTACGTACCACGCATTTGGATGCCTTGTTTTGGAGAGTCAATAAGTCCTACAATGAAAAGCACAAGCCGAGAAAAAACGCTTTTCATTCTATACTTAATCTTTGAGCTATATGAATTAAACAACCTTGTTTAAGTATTTAGTATAAAGTTTTAATTCTCTTCCGGAGTGCAAAGGCTTTTCCAACAAAAATGCGAATGGGAATATTATTTTTAATGGTATGGTCACTTCATTCATCATTTATGAGATATGCATTTTTAATATACCGAGGACCTTTTTGTTTAGTAAGGCTTTAACCATAAGGTCATTCGCCTACACTGCAGAGCTATTTCCAGCCCAAAACACATAGTTTAAATACTTCTAGAAACGATAGCGTTATTATGTGTTTGCTCCATTGCAACTATACTACTCAACTTGCAAATTATCGATTACTGTTATTTTTCAAAACAATCTAACTAGTACGCTAATAAAAATCTACCTCGAATTAGAATCAAATCCCAAAATAAGAGTGAATTTTAGATCAAATATGCAGATTGTGTAATATAGACTTTAGTAAAGCTTGGCGTAAAGTAATCCCAATTTTAGATAAAATCGACATATGGTCACCGATTACCAAACAATCCAATATACGGACAAAAGTACGAACACGAATAATTGCATTACATTGCCAGGCTAATTTCACGTAATCTATATCCTCTTATCGAATAATTTGATACACAATGTTTTTGCGTATATTTAATGTTTCAGTTTCCTCGCCTACTATGATTACTTGCAAGCATTTTTTGAAACCTATATCCATTTTTTATATTTGTGTTGAACCAGCGAATAATACTATGTTTTACTTTTGTCTAAATATAACGTTAAATTAGAACTATAAGCTCAAGTATCATTCTTTAATTTTGGCCCAAAGTAGCCCCCGTGACGTAAAGTAACTTTCGATTAACAGTACAGCATAATAAATTTTGGGAAATATAATATCTTAAAAGTCATTTCATGAAACAACTCTACCAAACAAATTAAGAACCTATTCATGGTTTAGTGACACTTTTAAAGCTTTTTAAATTAAAACAATTAGAACTAGTTCTAACAACCACTGAACGGTGCGCTCTATCAGTAATGCCATGCACGTTCAGTGCTACGTGTTTAACAGATTCAGATGCGAGCACCAGCATCAGGCATGTTTAATCCTTACTGTAGCAGTAGCACCAGCCATTGCGCTCATTGTACGGCAGCTACTCGAACACACCGGAGAAAGGGATTTAAATAGTCCGCATTTACAGTTCGATTGTACGCTTCCATTGTGGTCATACAAACTCCATTCGTCCCAGGAGTGTGTGATTCACGCTTTTTTAAACACTCTCTAGTCGGTAACAATAATAGAACCACCAGACGCCGTTCTACTGGTTCTATACACTAGCAAGGCTCGGGTATTTACCATGGAGAACAAGCGCTCTGCACCTCACATGAATACCAGATCCGATATGAGGTACTCTCGTAGAAAATGTTTGCACTCTTTCTAGGCGATTTTCCTTGCCCATGGAGTGATATGGGATGCTTGCTAACAGGTGAAACCCCTGGCAAATACCAGTGGAAATTGTGTGGTTATTGGTGGTTCGGAAAGGGGTGGAAAACGCACACCGTACTTACTGCAACAGAAACCAAACACTTCACTGCCATATAACCAAAGTGGTTCACTGGTGGGTTGAAGGTATTTTACGGGACGGTTTTTAATGCATTCTGTGGATTTTTCGGGAAAGGTTAACTACAAGGTAGTCTTTCGATTTCGACGATAAGTTACATTTAAGAGTCCTTTTTCAGGTTTGATGAACAAAATTAAAAGTATTGAGGGAAGTAACGTGGAATGGTCAATCAATTCGAATCTCTCACAAGCAAACAAGAAATGGGCGACGCACATATTCACTTCATCATACTATCTGATTCAAGCAATCCCAAACATTTCCTAGCAAACGTGAAACGTCTTTCGCTCATATGAACTCTGCACTCATTCCCCTCCAATACATGCCATCTCATCATCACCAAAGCATCACTTTTTGTCTTCGTCATTTCATGTCCACTTAACCACAGTAGTTGTGTGTGTCACCGCAATCACTTCCCAGCTAAGAGCCAATTTCATAAATTGAAAAAGATGACCACCGGAAACAGTGACCTTCTTTGGAAATCGTTCCAACCAACCACCACCACTACCATTACTACGCAGAGTGCGCCTGGTAGTATTCTCGGCTTCCCGGTTTTGAATGACGTTCTGATGTGAGCGCAAACGGGATTGTCGAATAGTACACTTCAAACTTGCCTGACGGGGGGATCGAAAGTTCCGACAGGCACCCTACCCTATACATGAAGGGCAAAAGGCAATAAATGAAAAATGTGACCTGCAACATGCCATGTCAGTGAAACTGGTGCTGCCCGGAGAGATGATATGATGCGAGAAATAATAAATTGGTTCCAAGATGAGGCACCAATCAGGAAAAGTGCCAAGCTGCACTCGCTTTGGCCAGACCACGGTGTGATGGCTCTGAAACACTTTACTTTCAATAAACTTTGGTTTTGCCACTGGCAGAAGGAATGGAAATGAAGCAAACAAACGTCAAAGTTTTGATTTATGCAATTCGCGAACCAACATTTATAAAGAAAGTTGAGGATTTACTTTCAAAATAACTGATGGTCAAAGTGAAATTGAGCTTGTGATAGTGTAGAAGAAGAAAAAAGGCGAAGATAACGTACTTTCACTTCGGGCGGAAGTTGATGCGCGGTTGAAGCATATGGCATTTAAAAGATGGTCGATGCCGTAATAAATATTTATAAAAACAAGGTATCTTTCGGATTTGGAATCTACCGCGGTCGGTCTGGACGCGAGATTGCATTAATGCACCGTTGCATCAATGAAAAATTCAGCATTTCGAAGGCTTCATTAATTTTGAAAATACCACATTAAATTCAGCCGTCATTGTCGGCTGATGATAAATAACAGTCATTATTCGTACATTTGGGTCACTCGTTATCATGTGCATGGCATCTCCCAGAAACGACACATGTTTTCAAGGGATCCCGGCACCCCGAACCGACCGGATATTAAATAATGGATTATGCATATTTTTCACCGTTCCGAAATCAGGTAGTCTGCCGTGATGACCGATCATTATTGGAAAGATTACCGATATGATGAATATGCGCGATCCAGTTTCAGTCCACCTGTTCAAATGAGCTGTAGTTAGCGACGATTGAAAGTTCTGAATTCTGTTTCATTGCTGGTATGGGTTGTCTTGCCAATGAACGAAATGAACGAACGTGCGCCTCCTTTGAAATGGACAGAGATAGATAATAGTCGTTGTAATAGTGCTTTGTGTCTGGTGAAAACAATTTACCATTTTTGCACCACGTTCTCGGTTACCTTTCTCAATTTATAATTTCATAATAACGCAAAAAGGACGTAACATAGGACTTCTTGAATTGGGTCGTGTAACACGTTATCAAATCAAAAAAAAAAATAATGGGAATTGACGAAATTACAGAAAATTGGATCAAATCTTTCTCACAAGAAATTTGTGTGATGTCAGTTATAGAACTGCATGTCAGAGCTGCCATTTGATTTTTCTGAAAATCTGTATAATCGGAATAAAAAAAATCTATTTGTTGTATTTGTATTTGTTTACAATTAAGTAAAGTGATTTCGATAATTTATGCGCATTAACCAGTTAGAAGTATTCCAACTACACGAACCATAAAATAACCTACAGAATAAGTTATTTTAACTTAAATTTAAGTACTTTTGAGCTGTGCGTCGCTTTCGCACTTATTAGTGTTGTTAAAAACAAAACGAGAGATTCGACTCAGTCGAGGTCTTCCGTGCAGTAAGTTACTTTTAAGTTGTTTGGCATATACTCAAAATTAGGTAAATTCAACTTAAATTTAAGTAAATTAAACTCAAGGTTGAGTTATTTTTTTGCCGTAGTTAAATGGAAACTACCTTCAACACGGTTTACCTAATTTTACCTTCCTGCTTGATACCACGAGATGGAGTCAAAAGTACTGAATTTTAGGTAGTTTTTCGGTGGCGTGTAGAGTCTACTAGACATTTAAGGGGGTCCTCTAATATAATTGTGCAAAAATTACCTAATGTTTGATAATTTTTTTTGAAGAAGTGAAATGACTTAGACATGTTTATTAGGGTTTCATCTATAAAATCAAAATTTTCGAGTGTAAGTTGTCAATAATGGCATCCAAAATGGACGACCTCATCAGCGGGCATGATACGCAATTCGTCGTCTACTAGTAGAAAACCAAAACGATCTTGAAGATTACATTCCACTCAGACGTCCCAACCTAAAAAACATGAAAAAAATCATTATAGAAACAAACTTGAAAATAAAGTATCATTCTTTCACATGATTTTTCCACCAATTGCCAATGATCAAAATATTGCGATTTTGTGCGTTACAGCGCCGGAAAGTATCTTCTTTTAGGCGGGCAAAACGCGAAGTTGATTGGTTGAATACACAGTGGGTTTTTTTGCCAAAGACAAGCGAAAAATTATTCCCACGGAAACGGTAAAGCGTACAAAAATGGTGTTTTCTAGGATGTTTTATAATGATCCAAGGCCTTCATTTTGCTGATAAAGTCTTAGTGCTTAATTTCCCTTGAAATGAGATATTTGCTACAATTATTTTCAATGTGTAAAAAACAAGATGCAGTCTTCAGAAATGTTAATGAACTTACTTTTACGAACATCTTTACTGAAGACCAAAAATCTCTATTTATAGGACACTCGAAGTTATTGACCGTTGTTTGTGAATGGCCCCTTGAAAACTTGTTTTACACAACTCCTTAAATATCGTAGATAAAGCTTCAACACGTTCCAGAAAGTTGTTCTTCTCATCAATATACATTTCTTTCCTGAAGTGATCATCGGTATATCTCTTGCAACTTAGAAGTTATTGGGTGTTTTTGGTAAAATTAGCAAAGGTTTTAAAAGTAATAACGCTTGTCTCTCGTTGTCTCCAGTACACAGAAAAAATATTTTGTAATTTTAAGTTTATTTTCATGCACATATTCGGAGCATGAATATAAATGTAAAATTAAGTTCCACTAAAAATCCACACGAGTTGTCGTGCTTTCTTCAATGAATTTTGTTATAATTTTACACTTGGATTGAAAATTACAGTTTCTTTAAACGGAAAACCAATGCACTCCAATGTATTTTTTACACGCTTATTGCTGTAAAATGAATGACATGTAATATTACACGAATGAAAGTATAACATTGTATGCTTTTTGATGCTACAAATTAAGTGCATTGATTTTAACGTAATTTTCAATCAAAGTTTTGATTCAATCTTTGTATGTTTACATTCGTATTGATTTACATGTCGTTTAAATTTCATTATTTTTTGTGTGTAGAGTTATAGATGATTTGGAAAGGCTATTGTTTTTCAAACAATATCCAATATCTTCGAACATACTCGAGATTAGTAAAGCTGTGGTTAAGAAAAATTATGTATTTTGACGATTGAAACAACTTCGTAGAATATATGAAACCCGTAGGACTGATAATTGAAAAGATATTTAAAAAAATGTTTTGGGGGTCATCCAAATATAACGGGCCATAATTTCTTAAACATTAAAACATTAAAGACTTTAGCAAATACAAAAAAATATCCACAACTTTTCCAAAGACATTTTTTTAGCAGAATGAAAATTAGTTGAAAAATCTCACTTATAAAAGAATTAATCACGAAAATGATAGAAGAAAATGACAAATCGTGCTATCTTTTAATGAGTAGTCCGAAAACACTATTAACGTACACTCAACCGTTTCCACGTTAACAACCATTCACCATTTCAAACACCTTTTTGCCTTTCTCCTATGGAGAGGCTATGCAATCACTCTGAAAACCGGCTTTTTGACCGAGGCCCGGAGGGCTGAGTCTCTAATACCATTCGACTCAGTTCGTCGAGTTCGGCAAATGTCTGTGTGTGCGTATGTATGCGTGTGTATGTATGTATGTATGTGACCAAAAATATGCACATCGGTTCCTCGGAGATGGCTGAACCGATTTTATCAAACTTAGTCTCAAACGAAAGGTATAACTTAGTCTCAAACGAAAGGTATCCCATAGGCTGCTATTGAATTTCATTTAATTCTGACTTCCGGTTCCGGAGTTATGGGGTAAAGAGTCCGGTCACGCATGAAATTCCCATAAAAATCGGGATCAGCATGTTATCTAAAAGATGCAAAACTTCATAAAATGTGGCCTAAATTATTTGGATTTGTAGTTTCAGCTCACTGATGTCCAATCAAACTCACGTTGACAAATTTGGACACCTTCGGCGGAACCGGAAACTTCGGGAAAATGACCAAGTTCCTGAATTTAATTCACATCTGCTTCTTAGAAATGTCTGTCTCAATTTTCTCAAATGAAAGCTACTGCATCCCTATTAACTGCTCTTGAAGTATGAGGTCACATGCGAAATTCCCATATAAACCGGTATAATCATTACATCTAAATGATGCAAAACTAATTGAAATGAATTTTACATTGTTTGAAATTGTTGGTCTTGATCACTTATTGCAAATCAAAGTCTCTATGACCACTTTGGGAACCATCGAGGCTTCCAGAAGGTCCGAAGAAATGGCCAAATTCTGAAATTAGAGTCACACCTGTTTCTCATATATTGCTGAATCGATTCTCACAATCTTATTCTTAAATGAAGGGTATAGTATTCACATTGATTACTACCGATTGTCATTTTAACGAAGTATTGGTTCCGGAGTTATAAATAAAAGAATACGTTCACACCATAAATTTCCCAAATAAACCTTTTTGCCCTTCTCCTATAGAAAAATTATGCAATCACTCTGACAATCCACTTTTCAACAGAGGTCCGGAGAGCCGTAACTCTTATACCATTCAACTCACTTCCTCGAGTTCGGCGAATGTGTGTGTGCGTATGTACATACGTATTTGGCTAACAATCGCACATCGGTTACTCAAGGTAAATAGTATTGCTAGGTTGCTTTTGAATTAAATTCTGATCCGACATCCTGTTTCAGAGTTGCTGGTTGACAAGTGCGATCATACAGTAAATTCCCATATAAACTGGTACTGCCATGATACCTAGAAGTGTAAAGCTTATTAAAATGCTTGTTAAATTACTTAGATTCGCTGGCCTGTAGTCACTTTGATCACATTGGTCACCTAGAATGTCTTCATGCCCCGGAAATCTTGCCAATGTTCAGAGTTAATTTCACGCCTATTCCTCAGAGAGCATTCTCGACCATTTTCCATCATCTTCTATATATGAAGTGATTGGTGCGATACTTCAATTGGCTGCTATTGAATTTCATTCCGATCTGACTTTCGGTTCCTGAGTTATAGGTTGGTTAGTGCGGTCACATAGAAATTTCTTATACCTGTACATTACTCAAATGGCTAAAAACCACAAAATATGACTATTGCAACCACAGCAAATAAATTAATTTCGACCGAAGTTCTGGCAACATTGCCCAGACCGACTGTCAAATGAACTTTTTGTTGCTTTGGTTTTGAGTTATTAGTGGATACGCGAAAGTATTGCGAATCTTTTCTAAAATTCACTTTGCGACTTTTCAGCCATGCACCACCAGGCCGACCGTCGAATTACGCGCTCGTTTAATTTGCATCACTGCGAGTGTAAAAATACTTTGACGTTTTTGTCTTTCTCCTATAGAAAGGTTATGCAATCACTCTGAACATTGTCAACCTAATCCCGGCCCGGAGAGCCGTCTGTCATATACCATTCGACTCAGTTCGTCGAATTCGTCAAATATCTGCGTGTGTGCGTATGTATGTGTGTATGTATGTATGTATGTATGTATGTATGTATGTATGTATGTATGTATGTATGTATGTATGTATGTATGTATGTATGTATGTGACCAAAAATAAGCACATCGGTTACTCGGAGATGGCTCAACCGATTTCATCAAACTTAATCTCAAATGAAAGGTACAACGGTACAAGGTTCCATAGGCTGCTATTGAATTTCATTAAATTCCGAGTTCAGGTTCCGGAGTTACGGGTTTAAGAGTGCGGACACATAGCAAATTCACATTTTTGCCTTTCTCCTATAGAAAGGTTATGCAATCACTGTGAACATCGTCAATCTATTTGTTTACTTACATAGGTTTTCTGTATTTTAACAGGGTCGTAGTTATGGGGATACGGTGAGGGGAACCCCCCCATCACTCACCACCCTTCCCTAAACCGCCCTCTACGCGAATAAAATTTTCTAATTCCTCGAAAATAAGCTTTCCTTGTGGGTCTGAAAAACCAGTGAACATATCTTGCGCACTTTTGATTTTGGGCTGTTGATCTGAAAGAACCATAGCAAAACACGTTAGCCATTTAGCATATTTGGGCCTTTCGGCCGGGTAACAAGTTCGCCATGCAGAAAACTGAGCTAGTCGTTTACAAACAGATACTAATTAGAAGGCTATTATCACAAAATAACTACTGATTGATGATTACAACAACCCTAAAATGTGCAGCAAGTTTTGACAGGTATTTAGGACTGATTTCTATGCTAAATTGCAACACAAATAACACATATCTCGTAGAACTTCATTCATCGGCGGCAACCACAAAATCCACTGACTTTTATTGAAAGTTGGAAAATATTGATCCACATGTGTTGGCTTCATAATTTATATCAACACTTCGCCATTGGTGTATGATTGTCAGTCGGTCAAAATTAATATAAATTTACCCCGAGCGCACACAAATAACGCCATAGTTCGCAAAGGATCGTTTTATGATGCTAATTCCTAGCACAAACAGCCGATTTATTATATCGTCAAACTGTTATTCTATTCTGTACTCAATTTGGATGGATGGTGTGCACGAACACGGTGGTGGTATAGCTTTTTAATGCACGTGCAGCATGCCGTTCCCTCTCGCGTTTCAGTAGGTCGTTTAATTTGATTCCATTATCATACCTGCCAGGGCTCACTGACTGTGCTTTTGTTTTGCATTATTTTATCGGCAATTCGATTCAATTTCCAAATTATAGCCGTCAACCTAAGCAGATGGTGATTTTATTAACCCAGGAGGCGGCTGATGGAAATGTGTCTTGCAACTGACAGGATTAACCCTTTCCGTTGAACTGATGAATATTAAATACATAAATCAGTATCACCGTTCATTGTTTTCGGAAATCGTTAGACAGTTGATCATTTGGATTTCCGCTGAAGCGTTGCGTTAACATGCTAGATATTGTTTATAATCTCAAACTGACGCAGTTTTAGTATTAAATTAATACACATACCACGTTGCAGTAGCATTTTATCGAAAACGAATTTTGGACGATGTATCTAGACTAGTATCCAAGTTAGCACTAGTTAGATACAAAAAAAAATACAGTTCACACGACACATGTGAACGTTCAAAGCAACTGACTTGTCCCAAGTGATATCCCGGGAAGCAAATGCAAAAGCTTAGGTTTGCTGACGAGGCTTTTGGCTTCCCAGCCAAATGACAAGAGTTCGTTTTCGCTTTCTCGATTTTTTTTGCATCCAACTAGTGCTAATCTGGGTACTAGTCTAGATACATTATCTAACTAGACACCCAGTCCAGTTGGTGCGAGTTACTGAAGAGATGAATTCGAAACACAAAAATAAATAAAACTTAATTTATGTTAGGTTTTGTGCCCTTAAGGCGCAAAGTGGTTTATTCCAATCTACCCTTATGGGAATTAATATTGCATTAAATATGTTGTTTTGGATGGTCTATATTTTCAAAATCTGGTTGGGGCATCAACGCGTCCAAAACATGTTTTTACCATTCCAATGGTGAAGCAACCTAGAATATTCGTTAACGTCTCCAAGGCTTAGAGTAAGAGTTATATTATTTCCATGTATATAAGCATAATTCTATTTTTAATTATATAATAAAGAAAGTTAACATAATAAGATGTGCACCAGATAGACACCAAATTCAAAAGCATTGCACAACTTGTTATACAAAGTATACGATTTTCTACGCACAAGAATTTTAGAATTTCTGTGCCTCCCAGACTTCATTGTCGTTCAGTTAATTGCTTTGTGAACGCACGCCGTGTTATACTACGTTCACACTACGAGTTAAAACGTGTTTTAACGCTATCTTGATGACGTTTTTCTTGTTGCCAATTATTATAACGTGTTTTAACTCTGTAGTGTAAACATGGTATTACGCTTTTGGTTTTACCGTCTACCTGGTACCAAGTCAGTGCCAGATACTGATGAGACGAAATCGGTACGCAATCCACTACTAACTACATAATTGATTTGGAAGGCTTAAAAGTTTTCATCAGGGCTGGCTAGTAGAGTGGTTCGCGGTTGTATGGAAAAAACATCAAAATGATTTAAACTAGCGGGCACAGCACTTTTTGAGTTCCTTTTGTGGTCTCAAATGCATGTGCAAAATTTGGTAGCGTTCGGTTGCTTCCCGGGTTTGCGCATTGCGTTCAAAGTTTGTATGGGATTTTATATGGAGAAATCAATAATTTTGCATTTACGTTAATAAAGATGGCTATTTCACTCAATATGAAAAACCAGCTTTATAAAACTATATTTCAAACCTTGATTAACAACTTTGACGAAGACGGTAACTAGTTACGAGTTTTCAAAAAATAGTTACAACGATTTCAAAACTAATGGATTAATTCAATTGCAGGAATTCATTATTTTTCTGGTCAAAGAGAATTCGCAACGAAGCAATCAAACTTGCTCTAATGAGTTTTCGTCATATAAACTAACTTTTTTGGTGATCCATAGTTCAAAGCATCGTTTGACCTACCTTCGCTCTTCGATGATGGATAGCTACCTAACTCAGATTTAATGCGGGCAAATGTGAAACGTAAATAATGTGACTGAAGTTTGTTACGCTGGAATATGGAAATTATAAGAGATGCGTTTTTGGGTGCAATTTATGGCGCTGGCAGTTACATACGAAGCATCATCGACCATCTGTTGTGGTGCTTCTGGGAGCGCAGTAAAGCTGCAAATACGATTACCTCCAGCTGCCGGAATAAATTTGCGTGAACTGGAAACGTTAGATTTCTAGGACGATAGCGGAAGAAATGATGACCATGAATGTGACAGTTTTGTACCTGGTCGGTGAAGAGTCGTAATTTGAATTATTGCATTATTTATGGCCAAACTCAAGCTCGTTCAATATACATGATAATATACATAAGCAAATTTGACGGAAGTGCTTAGATCAGAGGTTTCTTTAGTGTCAAAAGCAGAAGTTTAATTACAACCTGTTCAGTGCATAAGTCAATGCAATAGTTTATTGTGTTTGAATGAAGCACTTGTATTGATACAATACGTTAGTTTTTACGGAAGATAACTGTTACGTAATACATCAGATTTGATATAACACAGTTTAAGAAGGGGAGGTGGGGGAGGGGTAAAGGTTACAGCGTGAAAAAACGCTTCCTTTGCGATTTTTTTTGACTTTGCGTGAAGAAAATTTATCAAAACTTTTGTACATTATGTTACACTATGATTTCAACAACATGCTCTAATTTTTCTATGACCTGGTGACGAAGCTTTTTGTAGAACGTTTCTGAAAAAAAATGATTTGCGGTGTTAGCTGCCATTCAAAAACTACTTTACCGATTTTTTTTTCAAACTTTGCATATATATTCTATGTTAAAAATACCTAACCCCTACGTTGAGTTTGAGATATTTTTTTATTTAAGGGGGTGTTTACTTATAAAAAGGTAGATTTTTTTCGTGAAAAATAGTAATTTGTATTTAAAATGAGTAAAAAATCTTCCTTAATTGAACATTTATCTCAAAAACTCAACGTAAGGGTTAGGTATTTTAACATAGAATATGTATGCAAAGTTTGAAAGAAATTGGTTAAGTGGTTTTGGAATGGCAGGTAACAACGCATTGTTTGTGAGAACGCTAAAATGGAATCATCGAAGTCCAATTACATGATCTGGTACCACGTACTTGCAAAGTGGCAATTGAAAAATTCACATTTCGGAGAAGTTGAAATAATTACGGAGGACACATAGAAGAACAACTTTTCAGGTATTTCAAATGGTGTTTTTTGTGGTGAGAATGCGGGTAGACCTTTCCACCTTACTCTACAGTACAAAAGAGAAGGAGGTAGTACGATTACAGACCAGAACCACAAACGGTTGCCAAATTTGTGGTTGTTGTTCAAGCAATAATGACAACTATAAAAGCCGCGCCAGGTACCACAAATGCAACAGATACCGTGGGGACCCGATTTTATCAGCACCCGATTTTATCAGCCTCCGATTTTATCAGCTACATATGAAAATTGATAGTTGGTAGTTTGATGAACTCTAGCAGACGAACCAAGTTGAATTCGAGAAAATCCTTTCTTGAGTATATATTTCTTATCTTAGAGATCCGAAAAATGCAAAATTAAAAATAATATTTTTTTTTTAATTTTGCACTGTCAGCCCCCTTTAAGGGGAACTTAAAGTACATAATCAGAAAAGGTTTCAAAGCTATATCTAAAGAACTAAGAAGATTCTTTTAACACATTCTTTCGTGACGTTTCAACGATTTGACGAATCTTCATTCGACAAATATGTTATAACGTTATCAAATGTACGCCTACATAAAAACTTATTACAAATTCGGAAAGTAGGCAAATTTTCACGACAGATTCAATCAATCAATCAATTCATTCAATTGTCGAATGAAGATTCCTCAAATGGTTGTAAACGTCACGAAAGAATGTGTCTTTTAAGAGATTCGGTTATAAAAAGACAGACAAATATATGTCCCGAGTTTATCAATCTACCTATTTTCTCAGCTTAAAATTCGCCAAGGGGCTGATAAAAACGGTTCTTTACTGTGTTACCATCCTATCTTTACACCCAAAAAACTGAATTTTAACGTTGACGTAATTCCAAACTTGCCACAATCTAACAAACAAAATTGACGAAATGACGAAATATAACCGTGTTCTTTTTAATTTCACATGCAAGATGTACTTTCCATGCGCACTGCCATAAAATTACGCCCTTCAACGTTTTAAACAAACGCCATAGGTGGAGTAAAATTACGTGACTCGCAAAATTCAACGACTTGTAAAATTAAAATCAAACCGAAAACTATGTCATTTTTATGCTCGTATATGTCGTGGAAAGGAGACGTAAATATACACGATTTTTTCTAGGTGTGTATGTATGTTTTTTGAGTGCGCGAGGATTCTGTTTTCTCGGTAATAATGCATTTTTAGTATTGCTCAATAACACCGCATTCTTAGAAATGCCGCATTTGCCACAATTTTGTCGCCACTTTGATGACATATTGCTTTCGGTCGTTCTTATCGGACTTTTGTCATCCTCAAGGTTACTCGTATTTCTTGTTGGTAGGTGTAAAAGGAGCTTAAACTTTCCTTTGTCTAGTTTCATTATATCAGAAATACTAACCTGATATCATGTAAAAGAAGAAGCAGAACAGAAAGTTTCTTTTTCGTAACCGAGTACAGTTTGGCTATAATAATGGCGTTATTCCAAGATCCTTATTAACCAGAACGGTTACCCAACCAACAACAATCGCCAGCAAAATCTTACCAACAGCGACTGCACCTAGTATCTTCAAATCATCAACCACTACCACTAACAAGAAGCAAACGCAAAGGAGGATGAGCATGATTTTTAAAAAACAAGTAAGAGTGTGATAACGACACTGAATTTCACGAGACATCTGTCGTGATGATGGCATGGGTTTAAGCGATAATACGAGTGATGGAAGATTAATTAATTCCCTAGCTTCAATAAGAGACATACTCGAAAAAATAATCTCCTCACATGAAATAATTTTAATTTTTTGTTTATTTTTTTTAATTTTTCCCGGCTCATGTACATATTTGAAATCAAAAGTGATAAGTTGTTAAAATTTAAAAGTTTTTCGAAAAAATGTAAATAAACCTTGGGATCCAGGTCCCGACTACGGAATTCTAGATATAGATTTCGTTGCTTTCTGAAATACAAATACCGAGCCAGATCCCTAATTCTCAATGACCAGATACTGGAAAATTTGAGTTAATAAACTATTGTAGTATATAAACATATGTTTCACTTCCGCGAATAACTTTTTTGATGTCATAAGCGAGGAAACCGTCCCTTGGATTCAAAGAGTACTTCGATAAAACTTGACGAACTCTTTTGCAACAACATTTAAAAGTTTAGCAAGGAAGTAGTTTTATTCTATTATCATGTATGCCTGATTTTTCCAGATTTTTTTGTTCGAAAGAGCCAGATTAGGATTCAAAATACTTGGCAACGCTGACGACGACGAGAGAGAAATGAATGATCCCCAAGATACAGTTGGCGTGGATGCAAATATTTCTCCGGTCCGAAAAAAGATCTACGCGTGCAATGGCTAGTCGCGCATATGAGATCAGACAGACTCTCAACCACTAATCGTTAGTTTTATTTTTTACATATTGTAAATATATAAAAGAGCTGACATCCTTATCCCTACATACGGATTTTGACAATAGGCAACATCGATTTTCCACCCAATCGACTTGACAGTTTCGCATTGTCAAAATAACTTCAAGTTTCATACATTGAATAGTAAATTTAAAGTTGTTATTTGCGTTGCTTGTACTTTTAGCTGCCTGATTTGATTAGTCCAAAAACTTATCTTCAGGCTTCAGTTGGCTAAGATAGAATGACTTCATGTCATCTTCGGGAGAATATGAGAAGAACGAAAATTTACAAGGAAGCGGGAAAATCCATAAAAAAGTACAGAACAAAAAATCGATACAGAAGAAGTATAACAAACAGGCGAGAATCATGAAAACGAAGGAGCGCGTGCAGCAGCTGTAAAAACAACGTAGAATATATAAAAAAGTGAACTAAACAGAAAGAACAACGCAGAAAAGGGACAGAAATCGAATACAAGTGGTATCGAAATATTTAAGAATAAGTGATCAAGATAATTAAAAAAATAATTCAGAAATGTAATCCCATGTAAAGAGTTGTTAATAAATAAAAACCGATTTAATCCACCTAGCAGTGAGATGAGACATTTCTTACACATTTCACTATTGGATTAGTTTGCAGAACTCACGAGAAGTAGGCACCCAACTAGAGGTGGGATGAAAACAGTTTCTAGTCTTGCACGAATAAAATCCCGAATAAACTGAATAAATTATAGAAATCAACAAAACGAACGAAATAAAAAAGTAAAGCAAAAAATGAAATAATAGGTTTTTACATTCATAAAATAAGTAGAAAAATTAATACAAATCAAAATTATAAAATACACGAATCAAACTAGATTAGGTTATTAAATAAAAATTAAGATTATATTTAGAAATAGTTATAAGATTAATAAAATAAATTGACTCATACTAACAAATTGAATGAAATATAACGAATGACTGAACATGATATGCATAAAATTAAAGATATGAATAAAATGAATCAGAAGAATCAAATGAATCAAATGAATGAAATGAATCAAATGAATCAAATGAATCAAATGAATCAAATGAATCAAATGAATCAAATGAATCAAATGAATCAAATGAATCAAATGAATCAAATGAATCAAATGAATCAAATGAATCAAATGAATCAAATGAATCAAATGAATCAAATGAATCAAATGAATCAAATGAATCAAATGAATCAAATGAATCAAATGAATCAAATGAATCAAATGAATCAAATGAATCAAATGAATCAAATGAATCAAATGAATCAAATGAATCAAATGAATCAAATGAAACAAATGAATCAAATGAATCTAATTTGTGGATATTTTTGGTCTTTGATCCGTTATTTCTCATGAAAGTTCGTATCAATATAACAAATGTGCAGCTGATACAACTCATTTATTCGCCTGTGCCACGTTCCGTCTTCCATCTGAACTCCACCATAGATGGTACGCAACACCTTTCGTTCGAAAACTCCAAGGGCGCTTTGGTCCTCAACGAACATAGTCCAGGTCTCGTGGCCGCAGAGGACCACCGATCTAATCAGCGTCTTGTAGATAATCAACTTCGTGCGGCGGCGAATTTTGTTCGACCGGAGCGTCCTCCGAAGTCCAAAGTAGGCACGATTTCCCGCCAAGATCCGTCTCTGAATTTCTCTGCTGTTATCATTGTCGTCGGTTATCAGTGAGCCCAAATACATGAATTCGTCGACCATCTCGATTTCGTCACCGTCAATCCGCACTCGGGTGGGAGGTTCACATTGTCGTCTCTAGAACCTCTCCCTCTCATGTATTTTGCCTTCGAAACGTTGATGGCAAGTCCAATCCTGCTGGCTTCAGCTTTCAGTTTTTGAGCATAGGTTTCATTCAAAATTCAATAGAGATACGAATAGTTTTAATATCGCACGTGGAATGTCTTTTTTGAAAATTTTCATGTCAAACTTTCATATTACCCAGTTAAGCCAAATATTTTTCTGATATAGCCATGAATTTCCTAAATTATAGTGTAGATAAAGGCTTTGAATACAATTGAATTAAAGTTGAGTTGATGTAGCAGCAGTCAAAAAATAGTTTTGTTTTCTCAAACCTTCGCAATTACAATTAATAAATATTTCAGATTGGCAGAAGATCTTATTACACAACTTAGAAATGGATACAGAAATAGCTAGATAGATGCGATAGAAGAGAAACAGAGAGAGAGAGAGAGAGAGAGAGAGAGAGAGAGAGAGAGATGGGGGGGGGCGTGTGAGGAATGGCAAATGTTGGTTAATGCAGTGACATTATTTTTAAAGGTATATTATTATGATATATTGATTTCTTATATTGCTATCATAAATAATGTAAGTAGTAATTTTTGCGCCATAACCAGTACAGGTAAACTTCGATATAACGAATCATGCAAAATCCTTATATCGTTATATCGAAGCATGCAAAATCCTCACAGAATTGTTGTTCATGGTACATTATTTTGTAGAATTTTGATAACGCGTAACTAATTTTGAAAATCTAACCTACCTAACAGTGTGAAACAACTTTTCTCATAAAAAATAGTGGTTGTATAAAAAATATGCCACAATTAAATTTTGTTTGCTTATATGAATTAAATTTATTGAAAATATTCTTATTTTGACTTCTTTCCTAATTATTAAGTCATTAGTCATTATTATTCTGTCTTGGCTTGTTAAGTGTTTTTTTAATATTCCCACCGTCTGCGCCTCATCAAATAAGAGCAATTTATGAACTTTCATCATTAGAATAGACTATAAAGATCTTGTATCCACGATTCAAGAATTTCTGAAAATATATTTCAATCCGTTAACTGGTTTCCTAAATACCCCATACCAGTCGTAAAACGCACAGTTGTCCGTGTAATTACAAATACGATCTTTCACTCTTATTTATTTGATGTGACACATAATAGGATTCGAAAACAATCTTCGATATGATAGCGCTAGACATGCTATTTTTTGTGGCACAGCATGCTATGAAACTTAAACATTGTCATTCGGCCCAGAGAATCAGATTCTTCAGTCGCGAAACCAACCAACAAAGGTCACACAAATATTATTAGTTTTGTTTTCAGTTAGAACTTACTGATCTTGTATTATTTATTGAGCTACATGTTTGGTTTTAATAAATTACAATCATCCGCAAATGAAATTGAAAAAAATCGCTCTCGTAGTCTTCAATGAAGTAGCCAATTACTAACATGCTCATTAGAAGCCCAATTAAGATTGTTTGTAACATATTGAATTCTTAAAATATGGAATACATGCGTAATTGAAAAGAAATTTGGACCTGAAAAGTTAATTAAAAATTTTGTACGTTATATCGAGGAAAAATGTACGTTATATCGAGTGACGCTATATCGAGGGTATGTTATATCGAGGGTACGTTGTATCGAAGATTACCTGTATAAGCTAAGTCTTGCAAAAGAGCTAAATTTTCGTTAGATTTTTGGGCTTCAAACATACTTAGGGGCCATGCATAAATGACGTAGCATTTTGGGGGGTAGGGAGGGTATACCAAATTTGTAACGAAGCTTGACGAGGGGGAGGGTAGGGTTAGTAGTCGGGCGACGTAGCATAAAGTTTGAATTTTTTGACGGGCATCAAAACCTATTGATTAGAGAAAACAATTCAATGTTCCTCCATTCCCAAGAGAAATAAATTTAAGTTCACACAAGTTACTTTTCATGCGGTTTTTCATGATGTATATTTTACGATTCGTGGAATTACAAGCTTGCAAAAATACGGAAAGATTTTGTATGCGGATTTAATTTGCTGCATTAGTTAGTTAATGTTGCTAACTAATACACTTAGTTTGGTAGCTGAATTAAATTTTCTCTTCGGATTCAACTAAATAAAAATTAGTAATTTAGATGAACGTATTCTTGTTAGAATCATTGGCAGCTGCAGGATTTCGAACTGAGAGAACTTCTCTTCATGCTCTCCATGACATATAAAACACTATATTTGTCATGAAATGAGCTTATTTGTACGCAATTTGTGTTATAATGAAAATGTTGTTAAAAGTCGTCAAACATTTTGAAAGGACATGTATTCGACATAATTGTAAAACATATGTAATTTTTTTTCATCCTCCGGTCGCGTTGCACAGGATGAGGGGGGGGGGGTAGGTAAATGCTACGTTATTTACGAGGGGGAGGTTAGAATTTTGTGACCAAATGCTACGAGGGGGTGGGAGGGGCTACGTCATTTGTGTACGGCCCCTTACTACTTTACTTTCGGTGACGCCACGAGTATAATTATATGAGAAATCTTTTATCTCACTATTAGGTGAATTACTTGTTGATCTGTGTATTGATATACCATCCAACATTTACCTCATGATTGAACGCAATGCCTAATCCAAGGGATAAATACTAGAACTCACTGTTTCTTTATCAACACATTATTTTGTCATTGAAATGAACTTATATATTGATTTTTGAGAAATAGTTAATTTATTATAAAGGTAATTCACAAAATGTTCCCAACATCGAATTCCTTGAATCACGTAGATGTGTTTTCATACCCCGATATTCAAAATCGGTTTAGTTTTGCCCCTAAAACACCAGTAAAGCAATACTCTGTATGAAACAATCTCATTTTTAGTTAGTGGCAATTGGTAAGCGAGGACCGAAAATACAAAATGTTTAATATCTCCGCCGCTCGTGCACGGATTTTGACAATCTGTAACTTGTTAGAAAGGTATTTTTACAAGCTTTCTGTATATGTGCAGTTTGTGGGACAATATGATATTGTTCGGAAATTATTTGTGAAAAACCTGCTGTGTTTTGACAAAATCGTCCATATCTCAGAAAGTAAACAACATATCGAAAATCAAAAATAATAGTGTCAAATGGCAACGTTAGGCCTTTCATTTGAAACTAGTTTCATTAAGATCGGTTCAGCCATTGCTGAGATAATTACATGACATTTTGTACATACATACATACACACATACACACACACACACATACAGACATTGTCTCAATTTGTCGAGCTGAGTCGATTGGTATATGAGACTCGGCCCTCCGGGCCTCGGAAAAAGTTTTCAAAGTTTGAGCGAATCCTATACATTTCTTTTGTAAGAAATGTAAAAACACATGAAATAATCCGTGTCTCGGGAGCTAAATATAAGAATCTAAAATCATTTAATAGCGCCAGAACGCTTCCTAATCAAAAACAGTGTACCTTCAGCTTTAGCTTTACGCAAGAATCTTGTTAAGTTCTAATACCAAAAGATTAGTTCTAAGTGCCCACAAACATCCCAATAAATAAGCAAAAATTGGAAAATGACAACAACGCGATAAACAATGCCTACTTCACAAAGGTCGAAAGTGAAATTATTCCAACCAACCACAAATCATACAAATATTCAGTACAGGCAGCTGTCAGAGACACTGGAAGCTTTTAAAAACTTTGAAGAAAAATATACCCATGGGTGTGACAGAACATCACTGTAGGAGAAGGCTCACGCTAAATTTACGAACACAACGTGTGCTAATGCTGTTGTTATTAATGGACGGCCACATATCGTTGCTATACATTTGTGAGAACTTTTAGTAGCGAACAAGTTCTTGAAACAAACGGTTTTTTAAGCTAGTGAAGTTCCAAATATTCTAAGATTGTTTTAGTTATCAATAAGAAAAACAAAACATGGCAAAAATTGATTTTTTCATCAAATCAAATTTACACCGGTAGAATGTCTATGTTTCCAATGCAAGGCATGTTACGGTTGATTGCCGAGTGGCTGACTAATGATGCGTATAAAAGTTGTTTGCCGAAACAATAAGGTGTGCACTTGATTTTATCGAGCTCGGACGGTAGTAGAAATGAAATATTTTCTTAATAATGGAAAATATGTTTTACGTAGCAATCTAGCTGAAGATTTAGTTCAGTTTCTCGAGCATTGGAAAGACAGTATACCGCAGATGAACTTTGCATTAAGTTCGGAAAACTCCTGCAGCATGCAGAACCTATTGCAAGAGAGTAGATTTTCTTCATGCACAAACATACATTCGAGCAGCTAAAGAAAACAGTGTTTATTAATTTGCTGATGAGCAAAACTTTTCTCGTTAGTAGCATTATAAACAAAAACGTGCACCGAATGAAAACACAGAGTGATAATCTGGTTGCCCGAGTGGATGCTACGGTGCTGTTGTAGGTAGTTTAGCTTTTCCGGAGCGGTTGCTTTTCCTTTTTCTTCCGAACAAGATACCGGAATGAAACGTGCACACCTAATTATGGACAACCGGAATTATAATAATCAGCGCATCTTAAGAGTTGGTGGTGAAATGGGTTCTACGGAGGTGTGGCAAAATGTTATCACTTTATGTTGCTTTTCGGAGATAACAGGCACCTCTCGACAATGTTGGAAGAATGGGTGGTTGGTGTGAAGTGGAGGCCGGCACCCTTTCTTTCGCATACCACCAGGTAATGCCTATGAAAGCTTGATCTAACCTTACCTTTACGCATTATATTGTACGAACTTGACCAATCGCAAAAGACGATAAATGCTACAACTATCAATCGATGATATGAAGCAGAGCCAAGTGTAAGTTTACTCCATCAATTATTTAAACGATATCGAAGACAAATTGTCTAGCCACAGAGAAGGCAAAGATACAATTTGAAGAAACGTACGCTCCCTTCCTGGCAAAATATCGTCATTGTTTTACTGACCATACATCCTCGCTCGAAACGAGACGACTCCAAACGTATTTATTCCCAACGAAAGCAAAAGTCACACTTCCAACCGGAAAGTTTGCACGATTTTCGAAATAGTGAGACAACGTCTCCCTTTCGCTCTATAATAGTGAAAGTTTCCCATCACGATCATCTTCATTGGCCCCAGTGGTAAAGTTTCCAGTATTATGACCGGAACGTTTGAAACGTTTGTGCATCAGATGATACCACACGCCATTGTTGGTACTGATACTAATGCTGCTACCGGAGAGACATTGTTTGTGGTTTTATTGATTAGAAGTAAATTCTGCCAGCGCTGGCTTTGGCGAAGCTGCTTCTCGGAAAGTTGTGTACAATTTATTTGACACGTTGAAGCCACTTTGTATCGGGTGAACGTAAGACCGTCGAGACAGGAAATCCGATCCGTTTAATCTGCGGGATTATAGGAGTTAATGTTTTTAGCTATTTTATCAGCCAACAGTCGGAAGATGGTCGACTGCTGGGCGAAAAATTTCACAAAAAATTGTCTGCTGGGTAACGTGTAAAATTGATTCTTCTGGCGAGAGGTAGGTATTGCACCAAACGAGGATTAAGACGAAATTGGACATTCAGGGATTTATGGCAATTTTGGGAGGGGTACCCAACCAGGCTGCTGTGGAATGTGGCAGAGACAATCGGTCAACTTACAAGTGTATCTGATAGACTTATTCTGTAAAAGCTTTCAATTTCGTTTTCGAAGAACATAAGAATATGGTGCGCAGATAAGTTTTTTCGTTGTTAATTACATACTATAGGCCGATTGCGTTCCATTGATGAGATGATTCGATATTACTATTTTTATTTAAATCTAATTAATAGAGAAAGATTCTGTATCATCTTTTATATTGACAATACCAAAAAATCAATATTGAAATTAAAATTTACCAGATCTTGGCAAAACATTTTCAAAGCATTGGATTCGCATTCCAGCAACTAACAAAATACGTCGAGTAGAAAAAAGTCACTTGGATGATCCTTATTTTGCAATGCTCAGTGACTGATTAGCTGGAGTTTTGCGTCACGGAAATATATCCTATTGATTCTTCCAATCGTCCAACTGGATTTTCGATTAATCTACTAGAAAATACTATAATCTGAACATAAATCGGTATCTTGATAGTGTTGAAAACAGACTGTTTCGATGTAGATTATCTTATCTTTAAATATAGTTATGGTTTAAAACAAAGTCGCAATTTTTATTATCAGAATTAGAAATTGGTCTTTGGGCGGTTCCACCATACTTGTTTTATTCGAATAATCTTGAAAGACCTCGTGATACCTGCTTGCGTCTTTTAGACGCATCACAATTAATATCGGAAACATAAATATGATTCGAATACCTCTAAAGTACCCACTGAAACTATACGGACACGCGAACAACCGTTTACCAGAACCTCGATGCTTTCCATTCAAAAAGCGTTCGAGTAAATTACTTCCGAAAAAAGTTCATGCATGCAGAATGAATATTCCCAAAAAAGCGGGACGCTTTCGGGTCTGCTGCGAGAACGAGTATGCGCATTCATTGAACAATGATGTGCTATTGAAAGGTTTGTGATTCGGCAGTGGCTTGCGAAATGTCTCCGCAAACAGACTGCTCAGATTGCACCGTGAATTCTGTTCTTGTTTTTACTATGTTCGATCCTTCACGTGCCTTCAAACGCCTCGAATTTCAGATTATTGGTTTTGAATTCAACAATCTTTCCTATCATAACATAACATTTTTGGCTCATGTTTCGAGCTAAATAAACAGGCTGGGGGGGTAAGGGTAAGAAAATAAATTTTCTGCCATGATTAGTACGAGAGACGCGAACACGGACAAAAGAGTAAGAACGAAGTTACTTGAATGAATGTCTATTAGAATGACAAGAAAGAGATGGGTAATGGTAGAGACATAACCGGAGTGAAGTAGAATACACTTTTGGATGTTAGTACGAATGCTGCAATTTTGACTATCTTCTGATAGGTTGTATTAAAACCAGTTATTTTGTTATTTCTATTGAAAATACCGAAATATCGGTACACGTACATCGAAATCTAAAATTTTCGAGCATATATATCCTCATATGGTAACCTTGAAAAGAGCTTTTAATAAGAGTGTAACAATCCACTTGGCAACAGAAGAAAATCGGATATACTAATACCGTTATTTCGCTATTTCCATTAGAAATACCGAAATAACTTATTTTAATAAAACCTTTCAGAAGTTAGTAAAATTTACAGCATTAGTATTGAAAGCCTAAAGTGTATGCTACTTCATTTAGGTAATGAATTCACCCCCAGGGTTAAATTAGACTATTGTTGGTGAATTATGCGGGACAAATTTTAACTTGTTATCCTAACATTATCCTGGGATATTTGTCTTTATATATTGTTTGTGTGTTAAGAATAAAGGTTTCCCATTGTAAAATTATGGTTTTCATCCAATTGAAAAACATATTTTTATGACAGGGTAATGATGATAAACAATTTTTAGAAAGAGGTACACCAATATGCGAAAAGGAGTACATGGAACGAACAAAGTTAAAAACCACTGTGTTATACAATTAATCTGGTTTTACGGATCGTCATTTAACTGTGTTTAAACATTGATGATACGTTAAACTATTTCCCTGTTTGCCCCAAGAACCGAGTATTTTAAGTTTTCCGGGTAGTGTAAAAATGCTCTATAAACTCGTAAATTAGCTTTACGAAGTAACTCGTATCAACAGAAAATCATAATATCAGCATCCAATGATCCAAAACCATCTCCTTTACACAACAAAACAACCAGTGCTTATCAAATTGTCATTCACACCCGCAATACCGCTTGCCAGAGGAAAACGAACCAAAGAGCACACGCCAGTTCACACTTCAATGTATACATCGCAGTTTAATCTGGAACGTGCGTCATGGTGAATTTATCGGAACACGCACCAAACGCCACACATAGTTTAAACAGCAAGAGAGCGCGGTTCTCTCGCACCAAACCACCCCATCGTCAATCCATTTCTGCTTTCTGTGGTGTGTCACCATTGTATCTTCTGTGAATACATGAAACTGGCACGCCAGTGCACCATTGAAATGAAATGCTATCAGTGCCTGGCGGCAATCATGGGATGTACTAGGGGAAGATGGAATAAAAAGCACCCGTGGAGAAAAATGCACCCCTTGCTTTTATCGAAAACTACTGAAATTTTCTAAAAAAGGTAACACTAGTCGGAAGTCCGCCATAGTAAACATACACCGTCGAACTTTTATAATCGTACATCAATAGCAGCTCAAGAAATAAACAAAAGACAATGAAATGTTCATCTCATGTAATTATCGTGGCTTGTACGACAAGGATTTTCAGGTATTATAAATACAATTTTTACTATTATATCAGTGCATTCCAGTTCTATTTACAACGTTGTTCATTATTCTGTCGCACTATATATGAAAAATCTACAAAATAATACCCTTTTACTAAATTTATTTCTCTGCTCCACCGGGGGCAAAATGCCCTCTTCTTTGAATTTGCTGATTTTTTGATCGAAAACAGAAAAATCTTTCTGAAAACCAACTACTGGCATAACATAAGGCTAATTACTGGCACACTTTTGTGAAATCCCGTCAGAAAACAAAACCACTTTCTTGCAGCCCCGTTGTGCATTATGTCCCGTTGTTTTTGCGCATTTCGCCCCCGCACAG
Source organism: Topomyia yanbarensis (assembly GCF_030247195.1). Lineage (NCBI taxonomy): Eukaryota > Metazoa > Arthropoda > Insecta > Diptera > Culicidae > Topomyia > Topomyia yanbarensis. The sequence goes on along the minus strand of NC_080672.1, from coordinate 33,571,542 downwards.
ATGCGTTTTGTACCGCTTATTTTTCGAAATGTAATTTTTAATAATATTGAAGAATTGAATATTTTTCATGTTACTGATTATTTTGCAAAGCGTTATGATTGTGATTACAGAGAAAAATGTTGGTTAAACGGTATCAATTATTAATTTTTCCCAATTGATGTTCTATAGCTGAGTTATGGTCATATTTCCTTAGTGGATGCGTTTTACCCCATCTTCCCCTACCTACCACCGAAGAATGCGACAACGTTAAAACTAAACTAACGATTTTTTTCTTGTGTTCCCTTTTATACATGTGTCGCAGTTCATTGGATGACAAAGGGGAAGTGCTAACAACGCTCGCTGCTTGGTTGAATTGTACCGACCAATCGTGGATCAGCTAATTACTGCTTTCATAAAATCCGTTATTTTCGTTATTGAATAGAAATTGCATAGAATGTCTACAGAATTGGATACAAAATTGTTATACATATTTCCAATCAGATAGCCGTAATAATCGTAATTTGCATGGGCCTAGTAGTTGTGTATCAGTACTCGATTCCCACGAACTAAACATTTTTGTGAAACAACAGTTAGATTTAGCTCAATAGTAAGTTCAGAAGAATTATAGTAAATAATACGAGTCAAGTTTTGGTTAGAACATTTTAGTTCCACATGTACCCGCATAGATAGCGCCAAAACTAACTTTTCAACGGAGAGATATTTTGATCCTCCACTTCGTCGAGGTTTCAGTATTTTTTCCCTTCTTTTATGTTTCTGTTTTTTGAGTTTACCGATATCCGGCCAGTGACCAGTTACGCTTGACTAGGGGTCTGCTGAGGAACACAAATTGTGTCTCCGTTTTTTGGAGCTTGCGTCAATCCGGTGCTAGCTCAGTCCGTTAACTAATTTAGTGTCGGATTCTAAGACGAAGTCGAAACACAAATTCCATAACTAATTTAGTTATAGGTTTTGTGCTCTTCATGCGCAAAGATGGTTTTAAACAATTTTCTCTTTAATGGAGAAAAAATAGTTAACCAAAATTGTTTTCCACTAAATAGAACTGTAGCATAGTGCAGTGTTTTTCTGGATACCTTTATATACACAAGATCAGCACCGCCATTATTTTACGATTCCCGATTTTGATTCTTCTACTGACGAGCACTGAGCAATAGGCGCGTGCAGAAATGACTTCCTCTAACAGTAGTTCATCTCAAGGTAAGATGGATGTTGAAATTCGCTTCCCGGCTCAAGCTTTATCCATGCTCGGCCACCGGGTCTTACGTGATCTTCTTCCGGACCAAAGACAAAAAGTGTTTGAATCTATTGCAGATTTCTCGACCTCTGACGGAACGGTATTCGGCCGTGATAGAAATATCAAAAATTCGCCCTCATAAGTTTCGGGTGGTAGTAAATAGTTTGAATCAGGCAAACGAAATTGCGGGCTACGGGCCTTTTACGAAGGAGTACAGAGTGTATATACTGGCTAACAGGGTTGAAGTCGACGGGATCGTTTCCGTTTCGAGTTTGAATGACGAGGAACTGCTGACTTATGGGACTGGCTGTTTTAAAGACTTCAATATACTGGAGTGCAAACGGATGCATTCAGCATCAGTTGCAGTTGACGGGAAGAGGACATATGTCAACTCAGGCTCCTATCAGGTGACCTTCGCCGGGTCTGTCCTACGTGACTATCTCCTCTTTGACAAGGTTCGTCTATCTGATCGCCGTTTTGTGTCGCGGGTCATCAACTGTACTAATTGCAAACAATTGGAACACACAGCCTCCCATTGTAGCAATAAGGTTCGTTGTGGGAAATATGGTGGGAATCATGTGGATGATTCCTATGGAAGGGATGTCGAAAACTGTCTCTACTGTAAAGAAAACCCACATGATCTCTCGGCATATCCCGCGTATAAACAGCGCGAGGAGACTCTTAAGCATTCCCTTTAGAGACGCTCTAAACGATCTTTTGCAGAAATGCTAAAGATAGCTACACAATCTGAACCTAGTAACATCTATGCTAACTTGTCTGCTGAAGAAGGCGACTGTGATGAACCCCAGGAGGGCACATCTTCTGCAGTGTCTAGAAGCTACAGAAAAAGGAGAAATATTTCCTCCTCCAAGATTCGTTGTAAAGGTCAGAAGGTGTCTCTTCAAGGTCCCCCGAAAATAGCTACTCGAGGAAGTACTGATGCATTAAAAGCGGTAAAAAACCTCCCGCCGCCACTGATTGTGCTTGAACCATCGATACCAAATAACCGCGTATCGAAAACAAAAGTGTCGATTCCGTACTAGTATCGGAAGTATACCAACGTCACTAGCTTCCATATTTATCGCTAATGTTCTGGACAGGACAACATATCCAAATCAGAACAATAATCGAAAACAAGTCCCTTACCTATCGCAAATTTCACGTGTTCACCAAAAGTGCACAGCAATTCAGTTTTATTGGAATTTCGTTTATTTATTTGAAACCAAATTGCGCCGCGTCCCAGGTTCACATTCCTTTCATGTACTTCGTAGCCCCATTTGTACTGTCCGGAAGGGACCGCATACATATTGGAATGCAATTTTTTCGTAGTCAATTCTTCCGCAAACAACGACCCCAAAAATGCAGCTACGTTTTTCGAGCTCTGAAAATAAAAATAATAAAAAACGAAATACCGACGAGTGCCAGTATCACCGGGCAGCAAATGTACAGCCGTTGGTGCTGGATCATCTGCATTTTAATTCGAATAACATCGTTGTTGAAACATACCGACCAGTTTTCCATCATCGCACCCGCTTGATCCGTGGTGCATCTTTTGTCTGCCGGACTGGCTTGTTTAAAATTTTATTTGATTATTTCAACAAATGGATAAAATTGTTAACGAGCTGCGTGTCGTGGTTACCGAAGAGGAAGTATAATCACCGCCCCATTACCACTCCTCCTGGACGCTTGGCCACGCAACAGCCTAGCAGACAGGAGCAGAGGGGATAGATTATATTGCATAATTGATGGCGATGGTCGGAACAGGGGCTGCCGGTTATCTACCCAATCAGGGAACGCACGCCAAAGCGTCCACTCGAGGGACTCATTTGCGTATAACTAGCACGATTTTCCCGTGGAAATTATACACACATGTGTTTTCACGGGTAGTGTTATTTTTTTCTCGATGGTATGTGACAGTGTGTTACACGCGATTTGTACTGTACCGAACAACACCTGTTTACATGGTGGCTTGTTGGCAAACTGACCAGGACAGACATGATGGGATCCTGTTTGGGGATTGGCATCAAAGGGGATAATCTCGTTAGGCTATTGACCGTTTCGTGTAAGTGAGCCATCACAATTATCGAACACAGCTCTGGTAAGTACTACAATCCTGTTTCGGATTTTGCATCTTCTGTTTCGATGGACTTCGCAGTCGTTTAAATTTTGGGTTAGTGATACTATTCTACTGACACTAGGCAGCATTCCTGGTTGAACACGACTTTCCTAAAAGATCTCGGTAATTGATTCGTTCTCTGTAGAGAGTTGTTTGGAATATTGTGTGACAATCTGCTGACAAACAACTGAATAAACTATGTTACGTTGCAATAACGACCAAGCCATGCAATATTAATAGTAAGCGGAACCCGTTAGCTAGATTTTATTGAGTTATTTAGTTTAATTTGATTAAAGACCATTTAACCATATTAAACAGTCTACCAGTTGCTCGAAAAAACACACATTCAGAATTCCAGCATTTATGCAGATGAAGGCTCATTAACACCATTTGGTTATCAGGTTTTTCTCCATCCCACGTCGTCAGACCAGCGTGTGTTTGCACGCATTTTATGTAACTACGGCGGTTGCATGCACAAATTACCTGCACTTCAATCGAATTTTTATTTTAATTGAATCAACCAACTGCAGCATCAAATTTGAACCGCTCAACTTTCTGATTGTTGCAACTTGCAACTAAAGCCACACACAAACACACACTCACATTCACACTCGACTAAATTAAACCATCATTTCATATGCATGTGGAAATTCAACTTTTTCAAATTTGATCAGTTAATTAAAAATTAATCAGAACTTCAAGCGGGGTAAACAAAAAGCTTAATCGCGCTGATTACATTTCGCCCACCAGACAGACTGAACCCATTTGACAGTTATCGTTTGTTTATTCTCCGTTCCGCCACACAAAAAAAATGCGCGCACCGTTGTACTTTTCGGAAATTCGCTATTCATCAGATTAAAGTGACAAATTGTCATTTGTCGGACAATCATTTCGGTGAACTTTTCAACGATAGCCCATCATGTGCCATTATAAAGACTCATTCTATGTTACTGTTTGTTTGATGTACTGCCCGAAATTGATTGGACACGGGATATAATTGATTTGACTAACCGGTTCCATTTCAAACCCTATATGGATCGGGGGTCGCGTGTGAAACTGAACCAGCTTTTCCAAACAAAAATCCGTCGCGCTTTTTCAACTTCAAAGCGAACGCTAAATCCTTGGTGCGCATCGGTCAGCAAGTGTTTTGAATGTGACAAAATCGAAAATCTGGTCAAAATCAAATAAACGCGATTGGCAAACGAATTTCTCTTTTTTTCTTACGATGCGGGACGGAATGGATCTGGAGCAGTGGCTCTCAACCATTTTTGTGCCACGGACTCCTCAGAAATCACCCCACGGTCTATCATCGTACAATGTTTAAAATTCCAGTATACACCCGGAAAGGAAATTCTTCTTTGCGGATCCCCAGCAACTACTCGACGGCCCCCAAGTGGTCCGCACACCACAGGTTGAGAATCACTGATCTAGAGTGTTTATTGTGTACGGTTTCCGCAAACGATTTCCATTTATCGAGTTGGTAACTAGAAAGAACAGTGATGAGTACTATTTTTACCTATATACCAATCGCGACACGTGGCCATGGAGTATCTGCATGTATCTCGGGTTGGATAAACGCAATGCTTAGTAACCGCATTCTTTGCTCGTCAACGAGACAGGCAGAGATACGACAGTTGAGTATTTGCGGTTGTCCTCAGGGTGACGTTCAGGTTCTGTGTTGTTATGGAACCTGATTGCCGACGGCTTGTTGAAGAAACTCAATGAGCTTGTATTTCCAACCTGACAACTACCAAACACTAGTTACTGTACTTTGCATCCGAACAATCTTTAACTTAATGCAACAAGCATTAGAGTTATCGAGCAGTGGTATTGACAAGTTAAACTTTCAGTTAATCCAAACAAAACATCAATGGTTCTTTACACGAAGAAACTAATAAAAATCGGGGTTCGTTCCTTATCGCTCTTTGATTCTGAGCCTGGTGTACAGATCAAGTAAAATACGTTGGAGTTATTTTATGATTCCAAACTGAATTGGTCTTCTCACTTTGAGTTCATAGTCAAGATAGTGTGCATGGCCTTCGGGCAGTGTGGACAAACTTTTGGAAAGACCTGGAATCTCAAACCAAAATACGCCCATTGGATTTACACGACAATTGTACGTCCAATACTGTCATACTGATACTTTAAAAAGCATTGTTTTTGAGCGACTTAGTTGAATGTTTTTTTGTTTGTTAGGGGAAACTTTGCTACTGCGACCACTATTCAGGTTATCTTTTGTGGCTGCCCCTGTTTGCTCTACATGTTAAAAATTGCCCGAATCCAATGTAGTTGGAAGCGAGTTGTTTGTCCACATGTGTCGTCCCAACCGGGTGGTACATTATTAGTGTAGGTAAGGATCCGTTTGGGACATGTATGCCATACCTCGTGAGGCGTCACAACATGCCTTCCGAAGTATCGCTCCCTTCGAAGAAATAGTACTGCGCAATGGCATAGTATACACGGTGTTCCTAAAACCGTTATTAACAAAAAAATGACCATAAATTTGTCATACGGCGTTCGAAAGATACAGTATCCAAGCATCTTCTCAGTGAATTTCAAAATGATCCATTGAGGGATTCGAGAGAAATTGCAATTTGAAGTTTTATGACACGTTTCGTAAGGCTACCAGCAAACACCCACGGGTTTGGTCCTATCTCTACAAACAAATTTTTTTGTCTACTTATTTAGTACATAGTATTCGAAAGATATAGTAATCAAGTATATCCCCTGCAAGTTTGAAAATATTTCATTGATGGAATCGAAATTTATAACGGTTTCGATGTGGTATGCGGTCATAGATGGGTTTTCTACCAGACTTCAAGCGTGAATCCATGTTTGTCCATTGACTATTTAGATCGTTTATACGTGCCGCGGTTTTTAAAGGAAAACCTGACCATTTCATTACATAAATATAATGTACAAAAGGTGTTATTTATATGGTACACTGAAAAAATATGAAAATAGGGTTGTCTACCAAACGTTAAATATAATGTGTAAATTAAAAAAATGGATAAAAGTCGGAATGTTTACTTCAAAAGGCTATATTTCAATGGTTTGTTGACCGATTCTAATTATTTTTTCATTATTGAACAAGTAGACGTTTCATCGTTAATTTTCATTAAGAAGAATATAAAATAGAGTTGCCTAGTTCAAACAATAGACAACATAATTATCCTTAATTATAAGTGTTATCACTATTTAGTGAATATCTTTGTATTCAAAACGATGACCTATACATTAGTTGAATGCAACGAACGCAAACTACAAATGATGGAAAAATAAAACCATGAATTTAAAAAATATGAAGGTATTTGCTGATTCAGATCAATTTATGTTATGATACGGTTTTTGTTGGAAATTTTGTACAATCGCTGGTTGGGTTGACAGATGTTAAAACTGGTCAAAGGGGACGTTATTAGTACAAGTTCATCTGCTCATATCTCTAACTATTGCCAGTTTTATTGTCGAATTGAACTTATCATGAGAATTTGACATTCAGATGTTTATACAGCAATTGCAATCAACTAGTATATAAAAATGGATAGGCAGCTATTTTTAAAACAAAAATATTTACTAAATAATGATAATACATATAGTTGAGATCAACTATATCGCCTGTGTATTGATGTAGATGACTCTGTTTTATATTCTTCTTAATGTAAATCAACAATGAAACGTTTACCTGTTCAATAATAAAAAAAAATAATTAGAATCGGTCAACAAACCATTGAGATATGGCCTTTTGAAGTAAACATTCCAACTTTGTTCATTTTTTTAGTTTTCACATTATATTTAACGTTTGGTAGACAACCCTATTTTCATATTTTTTCAGTGCACCATATAAATAACACCTTTTGTACATTATATTTATGTAATTAAATGGTAAGATTTTCCTTTAAAAACCGCGGCACGTATAAACGATCTAAATAGTCAATGGACAAACATGGATTCACGCTTGAAGTCTGGTAGAAAACCCATCTATGACCGCATACCACATCGAAACCGTTATAAATTTCGATTCCGTCAATGAAATATTTTCAAACTTGCAGGGGATATACTTGATTACTATATCTTTCGAATACCATGTACTAAATAAGCAGACAAAAAATTTTGTTTGTAGAGATAGGACCAAACCCGTGGGTGTTTGCTGGTAGCCTTATGAAACGTGTCATAAAACTTCAAATTGCAATTTCTCTCGAATCCCTCAATGGATCATTTTGAAATTCACTGAGAAGATGCTTGGATACTGTATCTTTCGAATGCCGTATGACAAATTTATGGTCATTTTTTTGTTAATAACGGTTTTAGGAACACCGTGTATATGTTCCGAGCTCTCTGGCTCGTAGTTACAAAATCGACAATTGTCATCTTGACGTTGGCCAATATTTTTTCAGATGATACTTAGCAGGACAATGCATTGTCCCGTAAATAAACCTGTGATTATACATAAATCTTTTCGTTTTAGATCCATTAGTTTTTTGGCTCTCGTTGTATCTGGATGTATGACTTTCTTAGCTTGTCGAGCGCCTTCTACGTTACGCCAGTCGTTTAGTAGTTGGTCCCTTGCCGAAGCCGAATGTTTTAGTTTGATTGCACAGGTAGATATACCTAGAAATGGTTCTGGTCCAACAAACATGTTTGATGAACCACGCCTGGCTAATTCTATTCTTTTCTATTGTGTTCCGTTTTAATTCCTCTATGTTATAAAAATACAAAAATGCACTTTAAGGGGATCCTCTTATATAATTGTACAAAAAGTACCTAATGTTTGATAATCTTTTTTGAAGAAGTAAAATGTCTTAGACGTGTGCGCTATTATGCAAAATGTTTATTAAGATTTCATCTATAAAATAAAAATTTTCGAGTGTAAGGTGTCAAAAATGGCGTCCAAAACGGCGGCTCCAGCAAAATGTGTTTTGAAAAACGAACTCATCTGCGAGCACGATACAGGTCGCAATTCATCGTCCACAAGCAGCAAACCAAAACGATCTTGAAGATTACACTCCGTAGAGGTGCCCCAACCTAAAAAATATAAAAAAAATCGATTTAGAAACAAAATGGCGGCCACTTGAAAATAAAGTATCTTTTTTTTTCGCATGATCTTTCCACTTTGGCCGACTGTAAAAAATCGTTAATGATCAAAATATTGCGATTTTGTAGGTTACTGCGCCCGAGAATGTTGTCTTCTTTTAGGCGGGCAAAACCCGAAATTGATTGGTTGAATGGTTCAAAAACGAGAATGCCCGCAGATTCGAAAAATTTTGTTCCGAGGAAGTTGCCATTTTGGACGCCATTTTTGACACGTTAAACTCGAAAAATTTTATTTTATAGATGAAACCTTAATAAACATTTTGCAGAATAGCGCACATGTCATTTTACTGCTTCAAAAAAAAATTATTGAACACTAGGTACTTTTTGCAACAATTATATAAGAATGTTTTTGAAGAGTGATTTCTCCATAAGTACCTCCATGAGAAATAATCACTTAAATTTTTATATCAAAGCATGCGCTGGTTTTTGTTGTAAAACTTCTCGAAGTTGTCAAACCTTCAAAGTCAAGGATTATTAAATCAAGTGATTTTGAATTTTGAAAAAGTTTTCGAGCATTTATCTCACCTTAAAAGATCGCAATTTTTGACTTCATTGACATATTATACAAGAAAAGTAAGAATTGATGCATGTCTTGGCGCTACATTCCGCTACGAAATTTTTTATTTTGTTAAAATACACTTTTCAACCGATGCATTGCGGTGGAATGAATGGTGGAAGGTCATTTGTGTAGAACCGATATAGCTTTGATCTTGAAACATTTGGAATAGATCTCCTCGCTTCTAGAAAGCACAATGAAACTGTCGTACCAAAACAAGAACTAAACATCCCATGCGTCCAATTACTCTGTACACAGTGAACTTGTTAAGCTTGATAAATCTGTTTGCATAAAACCTTCCACAAAAAATCGTCTGACCCAGAAAACACTGTGCTACAAGGTATTAGTGATCGAATGCTAGACCGACCCTCCAAAGTACGAAATCGAGCAAGCCGATGGCTGCCAGGACAAAAAAAAACTATCCAGTTGAGTAGAATTATCTCGAGACATATCCTGTCGAAAAGTAGCAACATCACACCCACACTCACATGAAGCGCTTTCAGTCCGAAGGCAATTGAATTTTTCGACTATCACTAGCAGAGACAGCACCAACAGCTGCTGGAGCGTACAGGATGCCGGGATGTGGCCTGCCCAGAAGTTTCAGCCAGCGCAGCGCCAGGCCATCAATTTTAATTTCATTCTGGCGGAATACAAACAAGAAATAAGCTTTTCCTCGCACTCTCGGTGCTTTGTTCCGTCTGATGGCAGCTTTACCGGACTTTCCAGACTGCTGCTATGTAGCTGACAGTTTTTTTCCCGTGGAAAGCGGAAATTTTCCCTCGTAAACTGACAGTTACTGTATACATCGCACTGGGTTGATAGTTTCATTTGGTTTCAATATTACATCAATTAAATGACTTGTGCAAACACCAGTAATGGTAATGATGCAAACACAAAATTATGTAATTGTAATAATAGTTAATAAACTGATGCCGTTATTTGCGTAACATCTGTTCTCATCATTCTCATAATAGTAAAATTAATAAAGGGACATATTAATTATGCTAAACATTACTTTATTACTGTCTTAACTTTAATTCTAATTAACTAAGTAATGACATTTGAGCGACCGCCTGAAGCACTATTTCGCCTGAATTTCCAAACGCTGTGCACTCAGTGGGCCACATCGATGTAAACATGACGAACGCATCCGATCTTTTATATGTGATCAGATATTGGTTTTTTTTCTAGATCATTGTCCGTTAACACAATCGAATGAATGAGTGTCAATTTAATGGGATTAGCTCGAAATTGACTGACAAATAGGTGCCTATCCCCACGACTGGGAAATTGATTTTAAACTCCTAACAAATTTTCATGGGGCGTAACGACATATGCCATTTTACCATATGCGTAGAATAATTCGTTCGAAAACCAATTCAACATAATATTTCAAACCCAATTCTCTGGTTCCGGCAGCCCGCCACGATACAACGAAAATTACATTTATTTACTTACATTGTTAACTCGAACATTCCAGGTACGAAATCATTGTCACACATCTCGAATATTGCTTCATTCCGCGACGGGATATTCGGCACATTTAGACTAGCACCCCTCCGCCGATAGAAGCCTTCCTCCCGTTGTGGCTGGTGGATGGTGGTTTTGCTCATTGTACAAAACCAATTTTCCAACAATCCCATACATACGTGCATGATAGCATGTTTCATAGCTGCCGTCTGGTGCTTTCGTCGCTGCAGCCCAGTCCAGCTGAGTGTGTTAATTCTGAACCGCTACCGCCACCAACCCGGGTTGGAAATGTTGGGTGCAGCGAAAGTAGCAACGGTCATCGTATCGAATGCGGGTCGTAAATAGACTCGACAACTCGGCAAATGCTCCCTACAGTACGTATAGCAGTGCAGAGTACAGCCGAGCGCAGTGACATGTTTGTGTCGCCTTGCTGAAATTCTATTCGCAGTGTGCGGTCGGCTAGTGATCAGAACGGCGCCCCCCAGACCAACCGACCGCGGCCCGGTAGCGCTAACATTGAACCTGAAACCAACAGCGCCGGCCATGTTGCGATATTTATAGTCGAAATCTATTAAAACAAAGCCATGCTGGGCACATCGAGGGCTCGGACCAGTAATAAATTGTCCCGAGTGTGGTTAGTGGTTGCGTTCTGGGTCGGATCATCGCAGTCGCGGGTGTTGATGAACTTTTCGGTATCTCGATTGATTCGCCATTAATTGTACTGCAGTGTTACTGTTTCCTGTCAAAATAAAACCATTTTTTTTTTCATTTTCTGCATAGTTATTTGTAATAATCTCATTATATTTGATTGGGTCATAAGGTCTTTCTCGATGCAGCTGACGTTGGAGATTACTAAGGTCACCACAAACTTGCTCTCGCTTTAGTATTATATTTCTAAACGAACTTTACATATCTTTCTTCATAACGCTATTAATTCACCTATTAGGGTTATAAAATCATCCTTTATCCATAGGTGGCTCCAGCATGCTGGCAAAATGGAGGGGAGTACGCCATCCTGATTTTTTTATATTAAGCTCGTTTGTTCGTTTCTCAACCCCGCACATAGGATTAGAGATTTTTCTAAAAGAGATCTCTCTAACCCGAAAAGAGGCGAATGACCCAAAGGTTAAAACTTCTATAATCAAAAAAAAAAGTTCAACGTTCCTGTATCTTGACAACTAATTGAGGTCCTTCAATCAAGTAAACGATGCCGATAAGAAAAAAACGAAAACGAAATGGTGAAAACAGAACAGAATGGATACCCTAGAAAGTGTATTGTATAATAATTAGCCATTTTTCAAATAATGGGATTTTCTCAAACATTTCATAAATTTCTGAAACAATGGTTCTCAAATTCTTCAAATTTGTTTTATTCATTTACTTTATTTGAATCATAATTATCTTCAATTTTATTGTATACAGTTTATTAATTTAATGAATTTTATTCCTTTTATTTATTTTATGCGTTTCGAATATTGGGCTAATTTTCAATAAGGGATCATTTCATTTTAATCGTTTATTTCATTCAGTATTCTTTTGATTCACTTTGTTCATTTGAGTTATTTTTGTTAATTTCATCTATTTCATTTCATTCTTTGGATGCATTCTGATAAGTTTATTCTTTTCATGCTTGTAATGTTTTAGTCACTATTTTCATTTTGTGCTTTTCATCCACATTTTCCAGTTCGTATATTTTATTCAGTTTCTTCATTTTAATATTCTTCAATTCATCATCATTCAATCTTAATAATTTCATCCAAGTTATTGGTTTGACAATTTATCCTATTAATCCTATAACTTTTCAAAATGCTGTATAAATTTTAATTTCAATAATTTAATTCATTTCAATCTATTTATTTTATTCTTTTTATCATTTCTATTCATTTTCTATTTTTTGAATGTTCTTGATATTGTTTATTTATTCCTAATATAAAGGGCAAGTGGGCCAATTCGGACCCCCACCTGTTTCTTAGGGAATATTATGATAAACGTATATATGACTTTCATGGCTGTCATGTAGCTCTGTTCTATCTTACAAAATTTTGCGTTTTCGTGTGCGTACGCTAGGGGCGAATGTTGTTTCGGAGTGCTTTTTTTGAAAAATGTGTAAGCCGAAAATCAAGATTTTTGATGGCAATAACAAACAATGACTAACTAACGGCTTTACTTCCCTTCCGAAGGAAGACGCAACCACAGATTTTTTCACCTCAGAAAAATCTCAACAACCTCGGCTGGAACTGAACCCAGGCCAACTGGAATGAGTGGCGGTCACGCTTACAACTCAACCACCGGCGCCGTCTCGTTTATACACAATACGGTAAAAGATCGGAAAAAGTCGCCTTAGAAAAAAATATGCGCAAATGATCAGGCTTTCAGGAAAAATATTTGATTGTGAATCAGTTGACACGTTCCAGTTCTATAGCTCATAAACCGTTACTAGGTCTGAATTGGCCCAGTTCCCCTATTTATTTTATTCATTTCGTTTTTTTAAATCTTGTTAAATATATGAATTTTATCCACTTCATTCATTTCATTCATCTTATTCATATTATGTATAGTACTCATTTTATTAATCTTACTTGTATTATTCATTTTAATTTAATTTTTTATTTTATTCATTTTGTTCAATTTATTCATTTTATTTATTTTATTCCATTTATTTATTTTATTCAAACAATTCGTTTTATTCTTTTGATTCATTGTTTTTTCATTACGTTTTTTGCCTTTCTCATATAAGGAAAGGCTATGCAAGCACTCCAAAAATCGATTCCAACCGAGGACTGGAGGGCCGAGTGTCATATCCCATTCGATTCAGTTTGTTGAGATCGCAAAACGTCTGTGTGTATGTATGTGTGAGTCAAATAATGTCACTCAATTTTCTCAGAAATGGCTTAACCGATTTGCACAAAACGGTTTCAAATGAACGGTATAACGCCTCCATAAAATGTTATTGAATTTTTAGTTGATCGGACTTCTGGTTCCGGAGTTACGGGTTGAAGAGCGTGGTCACACAGCAATTCCCATATAAACTGGTAATTGGATGTCCGAACGATGTAATACATATTCAAATACGTTCAACATTACTTGGATTTGCGGGTATAGATCACTAATTACCAATTAAAGTAGTTTTGACCACATTGGTCAAAACGGATCTTGATGCCTCCTGGGAACTCGCCAAGTTCCCGAGCTAATGTCACATCTATTTTCCAGCAGTCCGATTTTCCGATGTTTACAAACATAACTTCAAATGAAAGATATAATACTCCCATTGACTGCTATGAAATTTCATACAATTTTTGTTCCGGAGTTACAGGTTGATTATTGCGGTTATATAGTAATTTCTCATACGAACCGGTACAATCATAATACCTCATACGTTTAAAATCTATTGAAATGAACATCAAATTACTTCGATTCGCAGGCCTAGATCACTGATGGCAAATTAAAAATTATTGGAATGTATTGTCCACTATCGATAATTCCGGAAGTCCCGTGGTTCCGGGCAAATTCCAGATCTAAAGCCACTTCGGTGATGACTGAACCAAATTTCACTAACATAGTCTCAAATGGAAGGTATAATATGAAGTTCGGTATTGAACCCTCCATGTACCCCTTCACCTCCTACCCCTCAACCCCCCCTCCCCCTCTCTCACCACCCACTATCTCAGACCAACCTCTCACTTGCATTCCCTTCATCCACCCCGTATACTGAAATAAGTTAGATGATTTCCGACGCATCCCCCCCTTCCCACTAATTATATCCCTTCCCTTCTCCACCATGAAGTTAACATGAAGACAACTTTGAACTTGCGCTGATTAAGCTTAATAAATATTATATTTTTGTTTGTTTCAAGTGTGTCAGTATCGACATGCTGCTTATCAGGTTCGTGACTGTCGTGCACCTATATATGTTCATCAAGTGTAATAAGAATGTAATAGACATTTCCACAATATTATATTGAACATAACCAGCCTTTAAATCATAGTTTGGATAAATGAGAAAGACGCAATTGCACCACTAGGTGGATTAAAACAGCTTTTGCCTTTCTCATATAAAGAAAGGCTATGCAATCACTCCAAAACCGATTTTCATGTGCGTACGATAGGGGCGAATGTTGTGCGTACGATAGGGGCGAATGTTGTGTCGGAGCGCTTTTTTTTGAAAAATGTGTAAGCCGAAAATCAAGATTTTTGATGGCAATAACAAACTCATAGACCGGGAACTAACGGCTTTACTTCCCTTCCGAAGGAAGACGCAACCACAGATTTTTTCACCTCAGAAAAATCTTAACAACCTCGGCTCATATAAAGAAAGGCTATGCAATCACTCCAAAACCGATTTTCAAAATGAGGCCTGGAGGGTTGAGTGTCATATCCGATTCGATTCAGTTCGTCGAGATCGCAAAATGTCTGTGTGTATATATGTGTGTGTGTATGTATGTGTGTGTCAAATAATGTCACTCAATTTTTTCAAAGATGGCTGAACCGATTTGCAAATGAACACTATAACGTTCCCATAAGACGCTATTGAATTTTTAGTTGATCGGACTTCCGGTTCCGGAGTTACGGGTTGAAGAGTGTGGTCACACAGCAAATTTTCATACAAACTGGTAACCCTATGATGTCCGAATAATGTAATACATATTCAAACACTTTCAATATTACTTGGATTTGCGGGTCTAGATTACTAATGACCAATTAAAGTAGTTTTGATCACCTATGACGGATCTTGATGCCCTCTGGGAACTCGCCAAGTTTCCGAGCCAATGTCACATCTATTTTCCAGCAAACTCTTAATCGATTTTTACAAACTTGATTTCAAATGAAAGATATAATACTCCAAATGACTGCTATTTTCATTCAGTTCCGACTTTTGGTTCCGGAGTTACAGGTTGGTAATTGCGGTCACATAGTAATTTCTCATATGAACCGGTACAATCGTAATACCTCAAAGGATTAAATTCTATTGAAATGAACATCAAATTACTTCGATTCGCAGGCCTAGATCACTGATGGCGAATCAAAGATAATTGGAATATATTGTCCACTATCGATAATTCCGGAAGTCTTGGGTTCCGGGCATATTTCAGATCTAAAGCCACTTCGGTGATGACTGAATCAATTTTCACTAATTTCCCTTCCCTTCTCCACAATGAAGTTGTTCATTTTATTAATTTTAATAATTTTATTCATATTATAAATTTTTTAGCATTCATTACTTTTATTGATTATATTAATTGTATTCATTAAATTCAAATAATTCATTTAATTAGGGACACCCGGGGCTATTCGAACCTACATAAACAAATCACCATTTTGGATGGATTGATGTGAAATAATTTATCGGTCAAATGTCCTAATTGTTAGGTTGAAATCTCAGCTACATCTTGGTGTCATAAAATTCATTTGCACCACTCCATGGCAGCGCTCCGCGAACGACTCTACGTTTTCCATCCTTTTAGAATGTAGAGGTAGTTTAGACCTCCATATGGGGCTATTCAGACCATCAGTTTTTTACAATGGAATTATGTTTACCTATGAAATCTTTAATGGAGAAACTCTTTAAGAGGCAAAAAATAAATAAATTGTGTTAAAACACAAATCTTTGCATTTGCTACAAACAATTCATTCCCTTTGAAAAAAATATTCTTCACTGCCCGTATAAGGTGCGACTATATCTACGCTGAAGGGAAAAAATAGTTTTGCTTCCTACCGATGTGTGCATGACGTGTACACGAAAAGCGGCTACGAATTAAATTGGCCTCAAGGTCCCAAGCTCTAAATTATTCTTACTAAACTTCAAGAAAAACTATCGAAAAACCTGTTTTAATCCACCTAGTGGTGAAGTTGTGCCTTTCTCATTTATCTAAACTATGATTTAATGGCTGTTTATGTTCAATATAACATTGTGAAATGTCTATTTCATTCTTATTACACTTGATGAGCATATATAAGTGCACGCAAACCTGATAAGCAGCATGCCGATACTGACACACTTGAAACAAACAAAAATATAATATTTATATAGTTTAATAAGCGCGAGTTAAATGTTGTCTTCACGTGGAGAAGGGACGGGATATAATTAGTAGGAGGGGGAGGATGTGTCGGGAATCATCTAACTTATTTTAGTATACGGGGTGGATGAAGGGGATGCATGGGAGGTTGGTCTGAGAGGGTGGGGGCGAGACAGGGGGGGCTTGAGAGATAAGAGGTGAAGAGGTGGAGGGGTAGATGGAGGGTTCAACACCGAACTTCATATTGTACCTTCCATTTGAGACTAGGTTAGTGAAATTTGGTTCAGTCGTCACCGAAATGGCTTTAGATCTGGAATTTGCCCGGAACCCCGGGACTTCCGGAATTATCGATAGTGGACAATACATTCCATTAATAATTCGTAATCCATGCCTGCGAGTTGAGGTAATTTGATGTTCATTTCAATAGACTTTAAACCTATGAGGTATTACGATTGTACCGGTTTATATGGAAATTTCTATGAGACCGCAATTACCAACCTATAACTCCGGAACCAAAAATCAAACTGAATGAAATGAAAATAGCAGTCATTGGAGTATTATATCTTTCATTTGAAATCAAGTTTGTTAACATCGATTTGGGGTTAGCTGGAAAATAAGTGTGACGTTAGCTCGGGAGCTTGACGAGTTTCCAGGGGGAATCAAGATCAAAACTACTTTAATTGGTCATTAGTGATCTATACCCGCAAATCCAAGTAATGTTGAACGTATTTGAATGTGTATGCATCGCATGAGCAACTATGACTAGAGCGTAGTAGGGCATGATTTGAGATTTTTATCAAAATCAAAAAAAAAACCTGACATTTTTACAATTACTATTTACAATATTCTATCTTTTATAACTATTCTAAACGCATACGTTCATAAATGAGTACATGGATTATCTCATAAAGAGCTATGAAGGGATGATTTTTACGATGGTATTCAGATTGGACTGAAAATCTACAAACAAATGTATAAAATTACATCATTTTTTATTCAACAGATTTCGATAAATTGGAACCACCTTAGCTAAATCGTTACTAAGGACTACCCTAGGAAATCAAAATGTTTCTGATCACTTACGAAGTATCTCTTTTTAAAAGTTAATAAAATACATTTTAGCGAAATTAAAAAAAAACTTTTAGAACAACCCTAGGCTGTCTAATTTAGCGTCCTAATTTAATCAAAATCGAGTTCAGCGCACCAAAATTGCCCTTAGATGATATTTTCAGTTATTTTAAACTACTTTTGAGGTTTTGTCCAGCTTTTGTATGGAGTGGATCCACTGTGGGATGGCAGAACCATGCTTTAGTATTTTTCTCGACATGTTCTGAACAAACCTGGTAGTTATATTTGTGCATTGTGAAACAAAGATGATTCAGAAAAATAGAATACAATCCAACAGATAACTCATTTTTAACAAAAATCCATTTAAGACTCTATTGATTTAATGGGCAGTATAGATGTTTTTACTTAAGGGTCATTTACCTCTTTTGCGGTTTATGAAAATCTCTATAGAAAAATCACTAACCAAATGGGCGGGATTGAGAATCGATTAACCAACGACCCTTAAGCAAGCCAATACTACCGTCAGAAACAATTTTCATTATCTTTTGGAATTTTTTGATGTGACTATTCTATGAATCACTAAGATTTAGGCACGTATATGGTACCTCTATTCGTTTGTCATGAGCCAAAATCCCTGCGGGCGAACAACATATGGACCCCACTGAAAATTCAGATTGTTCTACTCGTTTTACTGGAAGCTCGATCCACACTAGATACCAGAGACGACCTATAGATCGAGTCATGCCGCCATGACTCGATCTATACAAATTTGTCATCGAGCGAAAATATTCCACAATAAATTGAAGAAAAGTGCTCTTTTTCACATGTTGATGAGTAACAAATAGTTTACACCATGATGCATCGATAATAAAACGAATTCGAACATCGCAAAGCCGTCAAGTGTGGATTGACCTTAACACGATGTTTTAAAATCTTGGCTTTAAAGTCATGACAGCATAGCAGATACCTGGAGCTAGATCGTTTGGCACTAAGATCAGATTGACTACATTTACCAGATTGACAGTATAAAGTATACAGTATACAGTATAAATTCCGTATAATGGAATCTTGAAGCCAACCTGATCCGCTTTGAGATACAGACCACGGTCCAGTCGATGTCTTATGATCAAAAATATTTTAATCATCAAAACCATTAATAACACAACATAATCCTGTACGGTCGGTTACGATGTTATCTGGTTTCACTCTCCAGCTGACAGTTAGGTAAACCACCTACTCGCTGTTTTCGCTGAGAAAATTCAATTAACCTGTCCATCATTTGAAGCTTTCCAGCACCCATCCGTTTCATACAACCATAGTTTCATTTTAGCAGACTTATACATATTATACCAGAACATGTCAAGGATAGTTGGGTTGGCCATGGGTTTGTTTACAATGAAATTTCTCTATGGTCCTTGTAAAGTTCAATGAATATTACAGTTCTTTTATGTATTGAGACCCTCGCTCAACATAAGAGCATTCGCTATTCCGAAGCATCAACCATTTAAAAAATATTCTTCAACTAGCGTATTTCATTCCCACCAACATTTACATAAATGCATGAATCAATATCTATTTCATCCTCTTCAGGAACAATTTACCGTTATTGCTCCGTTCGGTATCAATTCTAGTTGACGGACTGGAATTCTTTCTCACGTGTAGGTCACACGCCAGTTGCCACGCCATGGACTTGATCGATAGCGCCTCTCTCATTATCCTATGAAGGAAGTGCATTTTTCTATCGGCTAATGCTTGGTTTGACTAGGAGCTTTTATCACCACACATGATAAAGGAATAAGTGGTTCGGCTCACAAGTGCAAGCTCTTCACGGAGAAACCAAACACTTCACTTGCATAGTCAAGAGTGGCGCTTGGTGAAAGCATTTTACTTTATGGGTTTTGAGGTTTCAGGCAGGCTTCTTCTCATTGCACTGTTTCGTGCGCTTTCTGGTATAGCTTGCGAGATAAACCTGCAAGCCCTTTTCGCCAGTAGGCTTTTTGCTGTGGTTTAATGCAGTCCGAAAAGATCTATTGCGCGAAACTGAACCATAGCTGTTGTGCTGTACACGTCAGGCGACAAAAAGTAGGTGCTAAATACCGCACCGCTGGAATGCTCTATAGTACATCCAAGAAGAAGAATGGCAATGCAGAGTTTTTGAATGCAGCTGATGCCTACCACCATATAAGCGGACAGTGCACAAATGAAATAGTAGCCCGCCAATGCTAAGCTGGGTAGAGAAGGGCATTAGATGAAATGCGTAAATCCGCTTACAGATCTACAAGGCGAAGCAATGAATTAAACTCACCGGACTGACTGGCTGCTGCAAATGTCGTTTATCAAGTGTTCTTTGCGATGAGGTTGGCCACATTTTTGGACGCTGCAACACTATTGTGAGTCGTCGTAGCTTTACATCGGGTAGAAATTCCCGTTGACAGCAATTTCTGTTGAGTATAATCTGCATGACGTGATGATTTTTATTATTTTTCCAAAACTGATTAGCGAATCTACAGTCACTGTTTTTATCTCAAACTGCTAACCCAAATATTCACACAACTACTTAGGACAAACAATGCACCAGGGGACGATCAGTGAGAGCGAGTGTGTATACCAACGAATATCCCAAATCGCGCAACTTCTCGTCATATTAGTCCAAATGTGCACTTCCGCTCTTTGCATCTGCAGTTACTTTTGTTCGCCCGTTTAATACATTTTAATAATAATACAATTTTACGACATTAGGGAGTCACGTTTGCTTCTGTTCAGCACACAAAACTAGCCGAAACGAGTAGCTGCAAAGAGGTAGGTAGGTACACAAAACAGTCCATCGGTGGATGGGTGTGAAATTGCATTCATTCCATCCGAAAGTGAACTTGAGCGAATCCAAGCGGAAGAGTTCTGAACCGACCGAGCGCGATGATGTGATCCTTTCGGCTGCCACGAGCATTGGTTCAGATCTCGGGCTTTAAACGGAATGTTTACATGCATGCTCTATAGTAATTCCTGTTTGTGCTTCCCCAGATCATGCTCCTCTTCCTGCTGGGATGAGAGCTGATGTGAAATTCCATTTTTCCTCCACCAAATGATGGTCTAAAGTTCACGAACTTTTTTTGCTATCCCTTTTTTCCGCTTTTCAGTTAATATTTTGCTATCCTCTTAGCAAATTGGATTTAGAGCTGCACACTATCCTTGCTTCCATACTAGCGGAACGGGTGATACGGGGCGTCTGGGAAAGTGTGTATCATACAACAATTAAGTATTATTTTTCATCGTTTATTCTTGTTTTCCGGTGGGAACGGGCGGTTTCCTGCGGCACAGTGAAAATAGCTTCGCTTATAGTGTTTAGCCATTTTTGTTCATTATCCGGTTGGTTCCGTTACTGGTGTTTATTTGTTTGGGATGAGTGCTAGATTATGTTTGTTAAATATCATAACGAATCATAGCATTGTGGAACAGCAGTAGTCATTTTGTTGACGATGTGAAATTCATGGATACTTGATGTGATACTAGTTGCTGATATCAGTTTACCATACAGTTCATGTAATATGTTCCCATTTTATCAAATAATATTACCTTTTTACTTCAAGCACATTTAATGAGTATTTTGTATGAGATTCGATTCGTCCTGTTTTATTCTGAAAACGATATATTTCGAAAAAAAAACAGTTTGTTTTTGTTTTGCAGCTTTTGTATGGAAAAAAGTAACAAAATCAGCATACTACCCATCCTCAATATGCACTTTTCGTAACTTCTATACACGCTAATGACGGCGTCGAACACGTCCTTGAAGTCATCTGGGAAGGAAAGGAATGTTAGTGTAACAAACGTCTGCATCTCCACGATTGACATTGGAAGAAGTTTTTTTAGTGGTTTGCACAAATTTGGATTTTTCTTCATAAGTGAAATGATCTATGTAACTCTCAAAAGTGATATCATATGTTTATTGCTCTGGGCAGCCGGTTGCTGAGAATGAATTACACTAAGGTTTTTTTTTACACGGTTTTTTTTTGCACGGTTTTTTTTTACACGGCTTTTTTACACGGTTTTCGCAATTAGCACGGTTTTTTTTTGCACGGTTTTCGCAATTAACACGGTTTTTCGCAAAAATATTCTAAGTCCTTTTAAAGGCAAAAGACTTAGACGATTTCTCAACAATTTTTTTTGCACGGGTTTCGCAAAAATGTTCTAAGTCCTTTTGGAGGCAAAAAACTTAGACGATTTTTGATCAATTTTTTTTTGCGCGGATTTCGAAATTAACACGGTTTTAGCAAAAATCCTTATGAAGGCAAAAGACTTAGAAGGTTTTTGACCAAGTTTTTTTTTGCACGGTTTTCGCAATTAACACGGTTTTTCGCAAAAATATTCTAAGTCCTTTTAAAGGCAAAAGACTTAGACGATTTCTCAACAATTTTTTTTGCACGGGTTTCGCAAAAATGTTCTAAGTCCTTTTGGAGGCAAAAAACTTAGACGATTTTTGATCAATTTTTTTTTTTTGCGCGGATTTCGCAATTAACACGGTTTTAGCAAAAATCCTTATGAAGGCAAAAGACTTAGACGGTTTTTGACCAAGTTTTTTTTGCACGGATTTTGAAATTTACACGGTTTCTTCTTTTCCATTTTAAATGCAAAGAATTTCGAAGATTTTTGGAAAAGTGGAAGTAATTGCTTTTGGAACAGCATTAACGAGTAGATGCCAAATGTTCATGTCTGAGACCATTTAGAAAACCAAGATGGCGACTTCCGGTTCAGTGGAATTCTCTGAAACCCCATCAATATGGGTATTTTTGGAACGAAATTGATGAGTGAACGTGTACATCTCATTCATCTTAAGGGGGCGTCTGGTGTAGTGGGCAAAAAAAATCGACTTCTTTTTTATCGGCTTAATTGTTAGTATTGAGCCTCTAGAATAGTCTCCCGCAATCTCGGTGACCACGCTGAACTTCTTTTGTTTTAAACAGCCATGCATTCCTCGCGCGTATTTGCTGTGACACACGCAGATCTCAATCTATCGGCAACAATTTTCTTAAGACTGACAGCGATAAAAATACAGTGTGAACAATACACTTTAAACTACTTCCACCCAAATTTTTAAGAGAAAATACCAAATGGATTGTTTTCCACGTCATTTTTTCCGTGATGCAATTTGATATGGAGTATCATTTAATAGCGTTTTTTCGAAACCGCGTTTTTCAAATTGGTCAACACGATAACTCAAAAACTAATCAAAGAATTGACTTGATTTTTTTTTATGAAAATGCACAATATGTGTAGCCTGTCGGCGAACCACAGAAAACGGAATGAAAAAATTGTTCTCTCTATTATTTTGAAGAAAAGTGCATGAATTTTACAGAAAAATATGAGATTTTTCGGTTTACATGAAGCCATTTTCCTAAACTCGAACTTTTTTTTGGGTTCATCGAGTAACTACAAGTCTAAGCTTTACAAATTTTACTTAATTTCCTGTGTCAAACAATTTTATCAAGAGTCATCGTGTTAGCCGCGGCGCTCCTCGACGTGGAAATGGTTGGACGTCTACTCTTGGAACGCTCGTATGTGTGGCTCTGCGTGGCTGCCGACCCTATTCTGCGCGGCGTGTAACGTGAGACGACTAATCTCACCTCACTCTACGTGACTTCACCCAATTCTGAAGAGTCACTTCGGGTGACGTGAGACTCCCATTTAACCGCAATGAGGAATCTCACCTCACCCGAGTCGACTCTCAGAATCGGGTGAGAAAAGTTACGTAAAGTGAGGTGAGTTTCGTCGTCTCACGTCACATGCCGCGCAGAATAAGGCCGTGCAAATATTTCTTTCGTACAGAATAAACGTACAAATTTAAAGCTTAACATTACATAAAAGATGCATTGTTCCCTTGCCTTCAAAATCGTAAAACAAAATAACTTTCGGTTTGAGCACTTTACACCAGACGCCCCCTTAATAATACAGCGAAGATCTGATTTTATTGTTTCCCCCTGATTATGTCAGCTTTTTGATTCGACTTTGAGTCTCGCATGAAGATTCGCTCGATGAGCTCTAGCAGACGAACCAACTCAAATTCGAGTAAATCCATTCATGAGTACATTTTTCTTATCTTATAAATGCAAAATATACAAAAATAAATGTATCTTTTTGTTTTACGCTGGATATTTATACTAAATAATCAGAACCATCTTGGGTGTTACAATGACGCCAGACCTCTGGCAACTGCATATTTGTCAATCCAGTTCCAAAACACTCCATGTTGTGAGTTATACAGAATATCGCTAAGCCGATAGTCTCAATGTTGTATTTCAAAATGGCCTCAGACATTGATCTCTATCATGCGCTCATTAGGCTTGCTCGGAAAATATGCATACTGATTGGGTTATTGAAAATTCTGTTAGACCGGAAGTCGTCATCTTGGTATTCCAAATGGCCTCAGGCATCGATGTTTGGTGCCTACTCGTTAACACTGTACCGAAAACAACCATATTGTTAAAGTGCGGGACAAAAGGAAACCTCAAGATCCGACGTTTCCACTTTTCCAAAAGCCTAAGGAATCGGAAAAAGCAAAAACCGTGCTACTTGCATAATCCGTGCAAAAAAAAACCTGTTCAAAAATCGTCTAAGTCTTTTGCCTTCAAAAGGACTTACAACATTTTTGATAAAACTCCGAAATCATCCCTTTTCCTAAAATCGTCTAAGTCTTTTGCATTGAATGTAACGCGGTTTTTTTTTGCACGATTTTCGGAATTACGCGGTTTTTTTTTTGCACGGTTTTCTGAATTAACACGGTTTTTTTTACACGGATTTCGCAATTAACGCGGTTTTTTTTTACACGGATTTCGCAATTAACGCGGTTTTTTTTTGCACGGTTTTTTTTTACATGGTACGTATCCCCCGTGTAAAAAAAAACCTTAGTGTATACATTTATCGTTTGACGAAATACGAGTGACGAGAAACAAGCGACGAGAGACGAGAGACGAGTGACGAGCAACGATCGACGAGTTATGGGTAATGACGAGTGTTAAGTAACAGAGCCCTATTCTCACATTCTCGTCGCTTAAGACACTGTCACGTCGTCACTTTTCATCCACATCACGCATGGAAAGTGTATTCCGGTTATCTCTAGGTGAAGTAACTTTTTAGTCGTTATCGTCACCTAAACGACAATCACAATCACAATTAGCGATGTCACCTCCTGTAAATTATTTAATGGGTATGGATGCCATTTGAAAGCAGGTGGTCAGCAAATGACGGAAATTGTTGTTCGATGCAATTTGAAATTTTGTATGGTGGCTTTCAATTGCCACAAACCAGTTAAAAACATCATCAACCTTGGATCGATGCAATTTGAAATTTTGTATGGTGGCTTTCAATTGCCACAAACCAGTTAAAAACATCATCAACCTTGGATCAACGATTGGAAGAGATTGATGATTATCGCTACTTAAAACTTCAAGATGACGGCGAGAAGATACCAAATGTGGCCTAAACAGAAAGAGCATATTATGACTGCGCTCAAATAGTTTCTGTAAACAAGCTTCCTGATAGATATTCTTTGGTACCTTCCTCTCGGTACGAAGTTTTTACTGTATCATCCACTGTTTCAGATGACTGACCAAACCAAATATTTCTGGAGAAACTTTTCTATCGTTCAGAATTACTTTTGTTACCTCATTTCGTTGCATAGAAGTATAGAAAAACTTGCCATGAAACTGGCTGAAGTCTTCTACGTCATAAGTCTCCATTATCGCGCAGGAAAATTTGGTCAAATATCCCCGAATTTTTTTTCGAACAACTGTTTAATCCTCACATTCTGCCTATGACTATGGTACGGAACCGTCATAACATGACTTCATTTATTATTCATCCTTCGAATTATGCACAAACATTTTTGACATTTTTATTTTCCTAGCAACAATAAGAGCAAACAGGTCTGGTTTTATTCTGTATGTTTGTCTGACTATCGAATCCATTTGGTCGTTTCTTATGATTGTTTTTTTTTGTATTTTTAGCACTGAAAAGTTTGAATGGATTTAATATCATTTAATCTGCAATCGTTTCAGAAAAAAAACCAACATAAAAATTGTTTTGCAACTTTATTTTGCTATTTCTACTGTACATAATTCATATTTTTGTGAAAACATTGTGAAAATATGAGAAAGTAGACAAAGTTTCCGATTGCGTTTTGTTGATTGTTGATGGATTTTCATAATTCATAAGTTGTTGTCAAATTCAATTTGTGCGTTTTAATAGTAGGAACTGTTGGTAAATCTGTAATGCTCTATAAAATAGGCAAAACAAAAACAAAAATTACGCCAATTTACACAAGATTTTCCTTAAAACAGATCTCATCATCATACTCATAAACTGCTTATGATCGCAAAACAGTCCCATATGAATAGGGAATCCCACAGAAAATGGGACAAATATGATATTATGGGCAGTAAGCGTCATACAAATCTCGTGGCTTGATATAAAAGGACTTTTTGTGAACGAATTTCTCCATTGCCATGGCTACTCTGTTAGTGGCATGAGTTAGATTATTGCTGGTGTTGTTGGTAGGATTTCGCAACGATGATGTCACAAAAGATAGCGAGATGCTGAACTATTCTACCATCTCCCACTTGAAGTGAGCTGCGGAAACGTTAATCGATACGTGCTGGAAGGATTTCGTCTAGGCGATAATAACGCAGCAAAAGCGAGATGCCGAATTGCTGTTTTATACTGTACGTATGAGTCGTGCCGGTAAGGTTCAAATCGTTTCATAGGATTTTCGACCCGAATTACAGGACCTAGTTTCCAGCAAATCATCTTTATTTACTGCTTTTAATCGATTCTATTTGAGTGGTAGATGTGATAATCTACAAACCCGAAATTTTCGAAAATATTAAAGAAAGTCTGTGAAGTTGCAATCCCTGCCACTAATCGAAAGTTGCACTAAAAAGGATGAGAAAATATTTTTGTTTATTGTTAAAAGGCTACTCTTTCATCGCAAAGTTGATAAAATATGTTGCCGTGTTTCAAACGTCCTCATTTGACATAAGCTGCGGATGGTAAAAGTTTGTCGATGCGTGCGGCAGGGATTTCACCATTCGTAGGGCCAAGTGATAATTGTACAACTGATAGCGAGATGCCAAATTGTTGGCTTATACCGTGCGTATAAGCCATGCCAGCAAGATTCGAATCGTTTCATAGGGTTCCCGACCCGAATCACAAGATATAGCTACCAACAAACCGTCCTTATTAGGGCAAATATATGATTGAAAATGATTTGAATTAGAAAAATTCTTTTATTAACTTGATTTACTTTTGCAAACCATTTAGATTACAGTATGAATTATAAAAAATATGGCTGACGAGCGATCTATTTATTTATTTATTTATTTCGTCAATCAAATGTAGACTACATTATATAAATATTAATTGCATATATACTATCCTGTAAACTATTTCTATGTACTATGATGCCGTAAAGAGTTGAAAAACTGTTTTAAACTTGTTCGGGGCATGGTAAGGTCAATACTTTCACAATGCTCGTTATACACAGCCATCATCTGGTTTAGTGGACCGAATTTAGCATAGTCTGTACGGTGATGACCTATCGCGAACAAATTTCTATTGCGTAATTGACGAGTAGGAGCATATAAATTTAATTTTGACAATATGTAAGATGAGTCAATACGCTGCATGACGATATCGTTTAGAAACGAGATCATAGCATAGTCCCGACGTTCTTTCAATGTTTGAATATCTATCAACATACAACGTGCTTCATAAGATGGAAGAGGGAATACTGTCCATCTTAACTTGCGTAGTGCATATAATAGAAACTGTTTTTGGATTGACTCAATTCTCACTTCGTGTTTTTTTATGAATGGTGACCAAACAATACTACAATATTCTAAAATAGACCGAACATATGCTACGTAAAGAGTTTTAATTGTGTAAGGATCTTGAAAGTGATATCCGAAGCGTTTTATTAAATTAAGCATATTACTAGCTCTATGAACAATTGTGTTGTAATGTTCCACAAATTTTAATTTTTTATCTAAGATAACTCCTAAATCTCTTATTTTATCGCATTTCTGAACGGTTTGATTACCTAATGTAATTGACACGGAAGCCGTGATTTGTTTTCTGCTAAAAGTCATGAGATTACATTTTTTAACATTTAACTCCAGTAAACATTTACAACACCATGTATAAAAGATTTGTGTTTCATCGTGAAAAACATTATAGTCATTATTATTTCTAATTTCTAAAAATAGCTTCATATCATCCGCATATATGAGAATATTAATGTTTTTTAAAATAAGAGAGATGTCGTTGACATATAAAATAAAAAGAAGAGGTCCTAAGGGTGAACCTTGCGGAACCCCCGAAGTAACTTTAATTATATCAGATTTTATCTCATAGAATTTTACTATTTGCTGACGATCTGTTAAATACGACTTAATCCAATTGAGGAGTCTCATCTCGATTCCCAATTTTTCAAGTTTGAATATTAACATGGGAATGTCCAGCTTATCGAAAGCTTTGCTGAAGTCAGTGTAAAGAGTTTCTATATGATTTCCTTTATCCATGGTATTTAACGAGTAATCAACAAATTCTAAAAGGTTTGTACTAGTTGAACGGCCTTTAAAAAACCCATGTTGTGAATTTGTTATTTTATGTTTGACTTGGTTGAAAATGGTTTTATTTATGATGGATTCGAAAAG
Source organism: Topomyia yanbarensis (assembly GCF_030247195.1). Classification (NCBI taxonomy): domain Eukaryota; kingdom Metazoa; phylum Arthropoda; class Insecta; order Diptera; family Culicidae; genus Topomyia; species Topomyia yanbarensis. The sequence continues at coordinate 33,543,296 of NC_080672.1, read as the reverse complement.
TTTGGGAAAGCAAGACAGAATGGCAATTCCACGATAATTGCGAATATCAGATTTTTTACCCGATTTATAAATAGGTATTAAAAAAGATTTTTTCCAATCTTTTGGGAAAATACCAGATTCTAGTGACTTATTGAACAGCCAGAATAAAGGTGACGTAAGCTCAGTTGCTAAATTCTTTATGAAAGCAGGTGGAATTCCATCAGGTCCTGAGCCTTTAGTGGCATCTAGATCATTGAGACCAGATAAGATATCTTGAACATTAATGTGACTGACACCAACATCCCTTGAATAATCAGGAAAATAAGAAAAATATTCAAAGTCACGATCATTGTCTGAATAGTTAGAATAAGTTTCTTGAAAAAATGTTGCGAAGAGATTACAAATATCTTTTGAAGTTTCACCCTCTTTCCCATCTAAAGACATTTTTGATGGGAAGTTGCATGAATTCAACTTAGTTTTGATGTAATTAAAAAAGTTTTTTGGGCATGACGATCTCATTTTCAGTTTTTGCATTATATACAGTTAGTGCCGAAGAAATAGCCAAAGTTAATTGGTCACGAATGTTAAGGTATTTTTCCAAATTATCCTGATTATTGTGTTTTCTGTAAATTTTGTGAGCTTTTTGCTTCCGATTTTTCAAATTAATAATTTCATTGTTGAACCAAACTGGATTTTTGGATGCATGATTTCGTCGTTTTTTCATGAGTGGAATTTCCTCCTGTATTATTTGCCATAAAATATTATAAAAGATCTCCACTCCACATTCAACGTTCACTTGATTCTTTAAAAGGGACTGCCAATTAGCACTGCTTAATTTATATTTAATATTTTCATAATTTGCTTTTCTATAATCGAAAACGTCCTCGAAGTCACAATCAATGAAATTATGATTCTTGTGCACAAAAATAGAGAATTCTATTGCTGTGTGAAACGTTTCATTTTTCCATAAGGGAGAATGAGATTCATCAACACAGAAATCTTCATTAATGTTTGTTAATAGCAGATCTAAATAACGATTGTGTTGATTTTTTATATGGTTTATTTGATTGAGTCCTAGCAATGCAATTTTCTCAAACATATATTGTAATGTTTCGTTATCACCAACGACAGGAAGTAGAATGCTCTCATTTTCAGAGTCAGGAATAAAATCTAAGTTGCGCTGATTAAAATCACCATAAATATGAACTTTGAATTCTGGAGGAAAATTAGAGATTATTTCTTCAGCTGCTTGAAAGAAAATCTCATATGTTGATTTGCAAGATAGGTCCGGTGGAAAGTACACTGAGACAAAAATGTGGATTTCATCAGCGATATGTGCTTTAACCCATACATGTTCAAATTCTTTGAATTTTGGTGAGACAATAAGATCGGAATTAAATATAGATGAGACTGCGATGAGAACTCCTCCGCCTGACATTCTTTGGGTTAGTCGTAAATCACGATCATCTCTAAAAACATTATAGTCACTACCAAAAACCTCTTCACTTTTTATATCCTCATTCCAACTTGTTTCGGTACCTAGAATTATCGAAAATGAGGAGCCTAATATATTCTTATGAATTTCGTTCATCTTTACGGCGCTCCTCATTCTATTAAAATTTTGACAGTAAACCAAAATTTCAGTGGCTTTCGAAGAAGTTGGTTGTGATTCGTTATTCGTAAAAATATTGTTTAAAACTATTGTACTGTTACCAGCTGCGTCATGCTTGTCCTGGTCTGCCTCTGAGAAGTGCGTTAAAATTGGCGAAAACACGAACGTTCACAGGAGCAAGATGAACAATGATGTTTATTGTTATGGTGATTGTTGTTAAGACCATTGTTGTTTCTATTGCAAATGCTGTTTCTGTTGTTGTTGTTGCTGTAACTGCTGTTTCTGTTTTCGTTGTGGTTGTTGTTATTTCTGTTGTAGTTGTTGTTGCTGTTGTAGTTGCTGTTTTTGTTGTAGTTGCTTATTCTGTGATTATTGTTGTTGTTGTTGTTGTTACTGCTGTTAATGTTGTTGTTTCTGTTTCCGTTGTGGTCGTTATTGTTTATGTTGTGCCTGTTTCTATTGAAATTGTTGGTGATATTATTGGACTTGTAGCTGTTGTTTTTGTTGCTATTGTTGTTGTTTCTATTTTGGTTGTAGTTGTGATTATTGGTATTGTTGTACTTATTGCGGTTCCTGTTCTTATTGCACTTGCTATCTTTGTTGTTGTAGTTGTTATTGTTATTACTGTTGATATTGCTGTATCTTGTACCCTGTTTTCTTCTCGATTTTTTACTCTTTGCTGCTTTATCTTTCTCTTTTTGTTGTTTAATGCGACGCTGTTTACGTAAGTCATATTCTGACCAGTCGGAGCGCCACACTCTTTTCGAACCAAGTGTGCGCCATCCATCTTTTGCCACTTGATTATGCTGCGAACCTGAGATAGCAGTTTTATTTGAAACGACGGTCAATTCGTCCATCAGACTGGGGGGAGACACCGCAGGTGTCAAACGAGCATTATTAACACTGGTTTCCAGGGTACTAATTGTCGCGGCAATTGCCCTTACTTCGTCTAAAATATCGTCACCAACAGCGCTGGCTAGTGATTTTATTTCGTCAAGAGCATCACGAGCAGAAAACGACTGGTTACCGGTATGTTCGTTGCATTGAGACGCCATGTCAATGGTTATTACGCTTAAATTTTGAACTTCGCAGCATATTTTTTTTAGCTCACGAGTCAGGTCAGTTGTGAGCTCCACCACGTACTCCTCAATGCGCTTCCTTGTGGATTCCATAGATATGTTGAATAATATCAATAGAAAGTGAAGCAAATTGTTTCGAAATGACTTGCAAAAACTTTCCGAAAACGATATACTGTCTATTCTGTACCTGCCGTCATTGTTTCACGTTTTCAATCAATGAAGCTTGAAGATGAATTAAATGTAGTTTCATTCAATGGCTGTGAATATTTTCGTACTAAACTATGCAGAAAATTTGACCTATCGAAAACGTGAACTTTAACCTAATCAGTGGGTGTTATCCACATTACCAAACATTGTCATATTTCAACTCATTTCAGACCTAGAAAAATGCCTCGCAATCACGTCCATTCGCTTCAAAGCAACAAGTAATAATGGTGCCAGCGGAAACATTAGTAGGCTAGTTAGGCATAATCGTTTCTTCAGAGGAAAGTGTTGCATCTCTTCAAGCCAGAAACCATTATTTTTGCACGTTTCAAGGTTTCCATCAGTGCTCGTTTAGAGAAGAAAAGTAAATTGCTTGGAAAACAGAAACTATGTCACAATTGCAAAGCTACCCAAACCATTACACGCCAATCATTGTGCTTTCTATCTCTTTGACCGTCGTTGTGGGTTTGATGAGTCTGGTTTACATCGCGAATCGTTGTAGCTTGATTATCTCATACTAAAGATTGGGATCACGTATGAATTTCAAATTCTTAAATTATCAACATATAAACAATGATTGAAGAATATCATGCATTTTAATAAAGCTTATTCGCCACTACTCCCAACACACCAGCACAGAGGCTTAAATTATTGTCACTGGTGGTGACGGTAAATAATAAAAACAGAAAAAATAACAGAATTTCCGCTGGCCTTCCGGACAAGGGGGCCTTCGTCCGGTTTACTGGTAGAGTGGGGGAGAGGTTTCGGACGAAAGCGTGGGAAAACAAGTGCACACGTAGGTATATGACATCGGTATACATTTAATTAAAATACATCAGAGGATCGATTTTGAACGGTTTGTGGTTGAAGGAAGCTGCGAATGTTTGATGAGTGTGGTGGGAGTTGAGCATTAAACAACATAAAAAATGGAACAAAAAATTGTGTGCATACACATACAGTTAACAGAGCAATTCATACAATCAGCTGGATCAGTTTGGAATCGATAAAAAACTGAAAATAAAACTTAATTCTGATTTTAAATCTGACGAAAATTTCGGCATGGTTCAAATTTGTTGTGAATTACACTAAATACGTAAGGGAATATGGGATGGGGGAGCTTGAAAATATCATACAATATATTATCTGCTGGGAAGGGTAGTCTGTCCAATCTTACAAAATATCCACGCTTGTCCATTCGGGTTTTTGAAAAAGGCCATCACGGTGTCTTTGTCGAACAACTTTATTCGAAAAAAATCGGCATCTGTAAAACTTCGGGATATGAAAGAATGAGTTTTTCCCTTTTATTTGAAAGTAAAATTAAAATATTCTGTCGGGGGGTCTAGAACAACTTTTTATTTTGAAGTTTCTTGATTGAAAACTTAAGTTTTTAAATAAAATTAACCCGCATTTTTGCTGCTAATTGGTACTATAGACATTAAAAAAATACTAAAAATGAGAATCTGATGTACAATCTCATTGACTACAACTTCGTAGAAAGCTATAAATCTATGTAAAATCACCCGAAAAAGTTATTAAAATTTCATCAATTTTTGGATGTGCGCAGGGCCTATGGATTAAGAAATCGATTATCAAGGACTTACAAAAAAATGTTGTGTTTAAATGAACAGTGAATTCAGATAAATTTCAATGTTTACAAAGTCCCATTCTCAGCAGAAAAAATATATTTTCAGATTCTTCCGGTTCTTGAGCGACATTGACACTTATGAAAAAGGTGTGGAAAGGTGTTGACCAAATTTATTCGATAATATTATACCCTTTCAAGATGGTGATTAATGTAGTAACGTATTTCATCATGCCTTTTTCATTTCTTTTCTCGCTCTAGGCGAGAGCGTAAACTAGAATGACGCTTCTTCCTGATGCTATCCTGCCTGGTAAAATACAATTGGTTTAAATTCAAAGCTTTATATTTGATGAACTAAAGTAGACAGTTCGAGTCATTGCAATAAACGACGGATTTTATTGCAACTTTGGGTTGAGAATCCTGTTTGTCCTTATCAACATTAAAAGAAAGATGATTGAAAGAGAAAAAAGCTCTTTGAGTTTTGGATCCATGTTTGTTATCTTTTAGGGTAGATTCATTTCATCAGAATTTATAGAAGCAGCGTTTTGCTTGTCCTCAAATTTTATTTCCAAATCGAACACACTTCACATAACCTTAGAAAAAAAGAACAAAACAAAGTTTCATCATTTCCTTTAAGAAGAAATTCCGGAGTCATTACTCGTTGAACACGGGTCACAAAAGAAAACGAACAAGAAAATATCAGGCTGGACCATACATTCAGTAAATTCTCAAAGTAATACAAGCCTGTTTATTGAAGATTTCCCTCATAATATGGGATAAGAGCAAAGACAACATATCAAGAGGACAGAGTTGCCAGTTTAGTTCAGAATCTGGAGACATTAGCGGCAACACGTCTTTCGGGTAAAGGTGATACTTTCTATATCTACTTTTATATTGAGATCGCTATCTTCGTACAATAGACAAAACCTTTATTTCTCATTTACTATTGCGATTTCTGTTCAATGTACAGCGATTCCCAAAAGTTAACAAACTTGAACATAAATCTGATTGAATTATTTTTCTATCCTTCATGAAACTGTCAATCAGAATTCTTAATCGAAATCAAATCAAATGACTGAATATCTAATCGAGTTTAATCTAATATAAAGTTAAAATTTAAGCCAAATATATCCCACAAGATGCTAACGAGCAAAAAGGTTGATTCAAGATTACATGAAGCATACTCCAGAATGAGTGAAGAAATTAAAAAGAAGAAATAAATGTATCTGTGACAGAAAAAAACTGTTTCATTTTGCTGTATTTCCCAGTATATTTCGAAAGCGTACTAATTTCGTTAGAATTTTATCTACTCTTCTCTGTATCTCCTTGCTCCTAAAATATCATTGGTGCGCATAAAACGGTGGAATCTGGAATTAAGTTTTTTCCGCTTAAAAGTGAGACTTTACTAGCATTCATGTTCTTCTGAGCACACTGTTAAAATAAGGCAAACCAATTTTTTACAAATGAAAATGTTTTTGGAATAAAGCTTCTTAACCAATAGGCCCCGTGCGAATATAGAAACTTTGATAAAACATTAATAGCTTTCGCTGGCGATTTTAGGTCGCAATGTAGTTTTCTACAAAGTTGTACACAATGAAATTGTCCATCAGATTCTCACCTTTGGTAATATTTGAATGTCTAAAATACTACCTATGGGCGAAAATGTGAACCAGTTTCATTGAGAAACCTAAGTTTTCAAACAAAAAAAACTTTTAAATAAAAAGTTGTTCTGGAGCCCCCGACGGAATATTTTAATTTTATCACACGCTGAAGTTTCAGCGATGCCGATTTTTTTCAAATAAAATTGTTCTACCAAACACACCGTGCCATGTGAACTTTTCATTATAGTTTTTGATTTGAATGATTCGTGTTCCACTCGTTGCTGCCCTTATGTGCAAATTGGTACATCAATTTTTTTCTTTTAAGAAAAATAATTGTTATATTTTTGTTTTTTATAACAAAATGAAACACTCTTTAGAAAATTCAAGATATGTAAATATTCAAAGCAAAGTGCTTATAACAGCATAGTGCGTGAGGTGCATGCGTGTGTGAAAATTTAAAACATCGCTGGCAACTGTTCTAAAACAATCATAGGAAATCGTGTAAAACAAAATCCGAGCAAAAAATCAAACTTCTGTAACTTGGTCAAATGCCACTCATTTTGGATTTGGGAGCTTGCGGTTGAAGTTTGAACGATTTTCAAGTCTTTCTTCACCAAAGTAGAAAAAAAATGAAAAAAAAATCTAAAACCCCATTTTTTTTTAAATCACCCAAACAAAATTTTTGAAAGTCCATAGAGACATCGACCTTACCCAACATTTCAGAAAGAGGCTGAAGGCGGTTGATCAAAAGTTTTTTTTTATGTTTAATAGTCCAGGGAATCGATTAAAGATAGCCAAAATGACTGGACAGAACATGTGTACTAGACTGCCTAGAAAAATAGTGATTTTTTACAAACTGAATCGGCCGACCCCTGAGTCGATTTCTAGTCCCACCATGAGTATTTGCTCTAAATTTGAAGTAAATCGGACAAGTCCAGCTACCGGACCAACATGCCTGAAGTTTGTATGGGATTGTTCGATAATTAACATGGAAACACATTTTCGCAGCTAGGTGGCACTGTATGCATCGTATTATCACAGTAAGTGAAAATAAGAAAGATAATTTAATTGTCTACAACTTTGTCGAAGACTGCTAGTCAATCCGGTTTTATTAAAAGAAGTAATTAAACCTTCAACGAAGTAATGTCTGAATCAGTTTTGCATGGGACCTAGCAGTGCATGGTTGTGTATCAGTACTCGATTCCCGCGAACTATACATTTTTGTGAAATAATGGTTTGGTTTAGCTGAATAGCATGTCAGAAGAATTGTTGTACATAATACGAGTCATGTTTTGGTTAGAAAATTTTAGTTCCACCTGTGGCCACATAGAGGGTGCCAACACTAACTTTTCATAAAAGAGAGATAGAACATCGAGATGTTCGAAAGAATTATTGCAAAATGCCTGTTCTACAACATTGTGGAAGACACTATATCTATATCTCTTCGTTGAAAAGTTAGTGCTGGCGCCCTTTGGCCGGTAGCATGTGGTACTAAAATGTTCTAACTAAAACAATAATAACAACTAAAAAAGCTGCATCCAGCACCTCAACATCAGTAGCCAGCACTATCAGGGCAAAAACTAATACCAACAACTCGTGGCACATAAGTGCAAGAAATAAAGAAAAAACGTCTGATTCCATGACGACAAAGATGAATTCGACAACGAGAGAGCACAATTTGAAAAAAAAACCCTACATAGTGGAAAGCCTCTCAGTTTAGCTTTTGCGTTGAGTTGATAATCAATCCGATTTTAATAGTAGCAACTTTATGGATAAAATAAGAATTTTCAACGATTGTGTGTTCCGATTCGTTAAACGTTTTGTTGGAAAATTAAACTTTATTCGATTTTCCGAGCAAACTTCGTTGTGCTATTTTCGCAACCACATTTATGCACATACGTTCGCTTACCGTTTTGTTCGGATTCGAAAAAAAATAGTTTTGCTTACATCCGCCCAACAAATTTAAAGAACAAAACTTTCCCGAAAAAAATAAATTTTCAATAAAAATGCTGATGATTTATTAGTTGGAGCACGAGTTCAGTCAGAGAAATATCGCAAAATATGATGAATCGGAAGAGCCCGGGCTGCCTCTGCAACTGACTTGTGTTGAGCAGCCGGAACAACGAGATTGGCTTCATCGTATACTCACCGCACTTTGCCGTGCAGAAAATTTCTAGATCGAAATAGGAAGTTAGTACGTTTCATTTTTTTTCTTCTCCCACCGCCTTTCTTCGGTTTGTTTTTCCTCCGATTTCACGCGAGATGATAACGAGCCAACAACCGCACCACACTCTCCTGGCACCGCGGAACCTTCCGGAGCTGGAAAGACAGCAGCAGGCCAAACTCGTTTTCACCCAGCTTCTTCACTGCGACGAGCAACATTTTATATCCTTGTACCCCCGCCCAACTGTACGTATGGATGTGGGGCGTAAAAACTATTGCTCTGGTTATTGATAAAATTGATCAAATCCGCCATCGATGATGCTCGTTTCTAACCGTCGGCCCTGGTTCCGATCGAAAATACATATTTTGCATTTGGAAATTTTTCACCAGAACCAGTGACTGGCAGATTTGTTTCTGCGGTATTTTCCATACAAAGTTAAACCAGAGAAACTTGCACACTTATTCGCTGCAAGCTCTGACGAAGGGAAGCGTGCATCTAAACTTTTCTGGTGGTGCTCTCGTAAATGTTGCTGGAAGAAAAAAAATCAGCTTTTTTCACATCGTTCAAGAAGAAACTTTAATATTGTGGATAATAATGATGATGAAGAAAGGACGTAGCTCAGCTGATTTCATCAATTGGTTGAAATATGTCGATTTCTTTTTTCTTCCATGGTAAACTGGAATTTATTGAATGTTACTTGCAGACGCCGGTTTGCAAGACTGAGGAGCAGGAATTATTGGTATTTTCTTAAACGAAATGCTAAGGCAAATTATGATTGTGACATGGCTATCCACAACGCGACTGGCGATAGATATTAGCTAGGGTATACATAAAATCGGTGGACATGGTTGAAACTGACGAAACAATATTTCTTGTAGTCATCTAATGAATTTTTGGCCAAATTGTTCATACGGAATTATTACGAACGTAACTGGAGAAAAGGATCCATTTTCCTTTCTAGATAACATACTTGGTAGAGCTGGTGATTACACTGACGTAATTCGCCAAGATAGTCTGTTCCCTTCAACGTATTTAATTTGATCTGCGACAACTATTTCAGAGTCAAAGAACTGCAACGGACTAGCTCCGATTGTAGTCCTTCGTTGCGTGAAAAGAACAATAGGGATCATTAATTTGGAAAAATTGTACCAGTTTTTCATATGTATTGGTAGCGGGTGTCCTTACGAGTACACTCATATCATTCTTAAACCTTAATTATTCTTTTATGATTTTTAAATTTAAAAAAAACCAAATTAAACTCAACCAGCAAACTGACAGTTGTCCTATTAAATGACGTATCTGCAAATATCTCGTTCGCCTCATTGTTAACCGGGACAGCACCCCACACAGCATGATTTGGTACTTTGTCAATCCGCTAGCAACCTGCCATCCCAAGTTCCATCTGCAAACTATGGTAGATCTGATAAGGCAACCTATAGGGTCGTGCAAGTCGCATGGGTTTGGATGTGTTATTGTCCCAAAAGGAAACAAACTAAAAAATGTTTTTTTTCAATAGTTTCGGGCCAAAAAACTGAAAAAGGACTGAGATATTAACTCACGGTACTAATCTGCATCAGAATATGCCTTAACCCGCACACCCCTAAAGATCCCTATTGATGTTTTATTTGAATTAACCGATAGTTCAACATAAAGACACCGTTACTCACATAAGGTTCTGCATCAAATAAAAAAAATGTGTTAATGCAAATTCTTGTGATTATCATATTATCATATAATCGGCGAAACCTTATGCCAGAAACCCAAGCTTATTGTATGTTACTATGTTTTAATTGCCGCAAGGTTCTACTGTAACGCTAAGTAAGAGTTGGGCGTTTACCGTCTACCGCATGGTCATTGATAGAACATAATTCATCATCATGTTTTACCGCCGACACCGGCAACAGAAACTTCACAAATCCTCGCCGTTTTAAGTTTATAACTGATTCGCTCTAGAATATCTATCCGTCTTTCAATTTCATTGCTTTCGTTTCTCTTAGTCTTTGTCGAAATAGCCAACAAAATCGATACAGTACAAGCTCGTTGTGTTTCCTCAGCAAGCCATCGGTGACAACGTTCCATAAAAGTGGTGACAGCACATCATCTTGAGGACATCTCAGTTTAACTTAACGATTAGCACATATGTCGGTTGGTAAGCATTGCGTGTATCCAGCTCGTGATATATGAAGGTGCTCTATGACCTCGTGCTGCTTCCAAAATGGTTTCGAAAGACATGTTGTCAAAAGCACCTTCAACATTAATAAAAACTCCTAAGCTTGTTTGCTTTTGCTAAAAATCGGTGAATAGATTGGAAATCATTTAAAATAACACAAAATGCTTAAAACTAAAAAAATTTACTTAGTGTGCTCAAAAACACGATATCGCGCACAACTTCTACAAAACTAAATGTTTTGCAACATTGGATAATGTGTTTCACTTTACTTGAGGTACACACCGGGAGGTAGCGCTTTATGTCTAACAGAAACAGAGAAAAAGGGATTCCTCCAACTTACCGTAACCGCCAACTAGCCCCGGGCTCCCCTACGAAGAAAAATCTTGACTTCAGTTGTTTCTACATTGAAGCAGGAACCCAGCGGATCGATTCTTGGTTAAGATACTTCAAGTCGCCGATTAAAATAATCTTCCAATACTTTTAAGTTGCAATCTGAAACAGTTCATGTACTAATAATTCTAATGCAAACGTCAATGACTTATACTGACACAGAAAATCCTTTCTGATCGAGATTCGAATAAATTGTTGCTTATTCACTTGTCTTGTATCTATCATCAGCCAATAGCAGTTGATTTGGCAAATGCTTATGTGAATGTGATAAATGATAGAAACCGGAATAGTTCGATCTCACTATTGGGTGAATTATATCAATTTTTTCAAGTGATTCAGAAGATCATTCTGAAAAATTCTGTCGAAGTCACCAAGTCGTCGCGATGAACATATTCTGAGATATTTAAGATGGAAACGTAGGTGTTGGTGGTACATTTGAAGTGTTGACAGAATTGGTACAGTTCTGTGATTAAACTAACTCCTCTTTCTAAATTTTTTCGTAATGAAAACTTTATGAAAAATCTTAGCTAATTACAGTTTTTGGCAGAGTTGTTAAACACATTCAGGACAAATTCTTCATAGCGTTAGTTTTTCAGTTCGAGTGAAATAGTAATATTTCCCATTCTAATTTCCACACAAACTTTAAACGCAATACGCCAATCCGATGAGTTCGCCATCATTTGGGGCCACCCCCTGTCATTTGGGATCACAAAAGGAATTGCTAAAAAAATGCTGTTGTGAAAAATTGATTTAACATCGAAAGGCTGAAAATCAAAAGGCCGAAAATAATAAGGCAAAAATTCAAAAAACCGACACTCATAAGGCAAACTTTTATATTGTTGGCCCAAAACTACACAGTACTGTTAACAAAAGAACATAACATAGTATATCGTAGGAAACGCCATTTCTTCTTCTTTCCATTACACTCAAAAAAATTAAAATCGGTTGAAAAATGACCGCGTAGAATTTTTTTAGTGTAGAAAGTTCCGAAAAATCATTTTTTTTCTATAAATCAAGATTTTGAGGGTATATTAAATAAATCAAACATGGTTTTACGTTGTATTCGACCAGACTTACATCCTTTAACAGGTCACTTTAAAAATACATTCATTTTTGTTTATTTTGTAGCCCCGTGTTATTTGACATATTTTTCATAATTATTCTTGTTGTTGTTCGTATTTTTTTCCGATCCGAAAAATTTCTATTTTGTATATTTTTTAAACAATTGTTTATAAGAAAATGAAATAAATATTTTTCGTTCGAAAAAAATACCACATATACTACTTTTAGTACCTAACAACACGCCTTCAAGAAAAAAATTGGTCTGTCATTTGTAACTACATTATTTTAAATTAAATGTGGGAATGGGCATAGCATGAAGATTTTTTTCCAGAAATATCACCTTTGCAATTTTTTTTCTGAACATGCCTGAAAGTATTCTCTTTGAAATACAATAAGAAGAAATTATTTTCGTTTGCCCCAATATTAGATATAAATATTTTAACAGGGCCAATTTTTATTCAGTATTACTCATAAGTTCGGTTCTAAAAGTTATATCTGAATTCTTTTATTATCAAAAAAATGTCTTGATGAGCTTTACAAGTTGTCTGAAAACACCATTTAAAAATTTTGTACAATAAACTGTTGTTTGTTAGGAACACCCTAAGTTGCTCAATTAAAATAGCTATAAAATAGAAACCTTTGGAGATACAACTATGACGTCTTCGGCAAAGTAGCTTGGTACAAGTTCCTCTACAATGTTGCTGAAGACTGCAATATTCTATCTTCTTACATTCAGAAAATAATTTTTGAAATACCCTAACAATATGAGTCACCCTAATACCATATACATCTGGAGATGGCCTATTCGATACTGATTATTTGTCCTGAAGACATCGTAGCTCTAAAATATAAGGTTTAGCCATAAGCATTTTTGTATTCCTAAATTGTGAATTCGGACCGCTGCAGGTGGTTGGACTATGTACGGTGATTCATAATGTATTTTGCGTTGCGTGCAATGTATTTTGCGCGTTGCGTAAAGGACGATTCAGACGATACATCCGCTTCTGTCAACGTCAACGGAACGTTACCGTTCCGTCAGGATAAGTTTAATACTTTTCTCTTGTGTCCGTTCAAACGTGCCGTACGTCAAAATGTTCCGTGCCGTTGATGTTGTGTGTGAACGCTTCCATTTAACTGCGTGTAATTAATCTTGACGTTCCGTACCGGTGACGGAAGCCTGATGTATCGTGTGAATCGTACTTAAGACGTCAAAACCTGAGACCGGACATCGAGATGCATTGTAGTATAGGTGTTCACATTCGTCATGTTTGAGTGTGTTGGTTTGTTGCTAGTGAAATTAATCATGGCGGCCCAGGACCGCGAAGCACATAATCAACAAACCGACCAATCGAAACGAAGCTTGTAAGCACGTGGTAAAAATAAGTATGGCGTCCGGGATCGCAAAGGAGCAAATGTTTACATCACTAACCAATCAGAATGAAGTATGGGACCATGTGCTTCTGTTTTCTTTTTCATTTCTTCTTGCTTGCCCGAAAAAACTGACAGCTGATGCACACATAGAAAAAAAAATGTGTACATCTGTATACACCTCGACCGGACATAGACTTTTCTACGTCTCATATGACATATGTCCGTATACGTGACATGTCACAAATACTACATAACTAGCTGGTGGAAAATAACAAACAAAGACGGCAAAAGCAAATGGGATTGTTTTCAACAAACGAGATTATAACTACTAGGGGGAGCAAAGAGTTACTGTCTCCATGTATTCACGAACTGAAACATGGGGTCTCGCTCTAGCATGTTGTATCCCATTACTTTGGCATGTGTATACCAGAGGCACGATGTGTCAAACTAATGTGCCTAGCATATGTAAGAGCGAGATGATAAATTATCAGTGTTAACAGCGATATGCGACCTCTAGTAGTTATAATCTCTTTTTTTTTCAACCAAGAACCTGCACGCAACCATAAAATAACCTACAGAATAAGTTCTTTTAACATAAATTTAGGTACTTTTGAGTTGTGCGTCGCTTTCGCACTTATTAGTGTTGTCAAAAACAAAAAGAGAGATTCGACTCAGTCGAGGTCTTCCGTGGAGGAAGGTACTTTTGAGTTGTTTGGGGTGAACTCAAAATTAGGTAAATTCAACTTAAATTTGAGTATAAAAAACCTATCAATGAGTTGTAATTTTTGCCGTGGTTAAATGGAAACTACCTTCAACACGGTTTACCTAATTTTAAGTTCCCCCACGATACCACGAGATTGAGTCAAAGGAACTCAATTTTAGGTAGTTTTTCGTTTCCGTGCAGCCGACAAGAACTCAATGAGGGTAAAAAAACGAGTTTCAAATACTCGACAAACATATGATTACGGCTTAAAAGCCAACTATCAAAATTCACTTTGAAAGGAAATTCTGGACAAACCGTTACTGGCCAAAAACAGTACACAGCAGTTAATGAAAGAGTAAACTTTTCTCTTTTGTTTACTACCAACATTTGTGATGGGTGAGTAACGGTTTGTCCGGAATTTCCTTTCAAAGAGAATTTTGACAGTTGGGTTTTAAACCGTAATCATATGTTTGTCGAGAATTGATCCAGCTCTGAAACGTCACTTTGAGCCAGTGTGTGCCAGAATGAGAAAGCATGTGACCAATATGTGAACCAGAATGAGAGCGTATGTGAGCGAAGTTGGAAACGAATAATGAAATGAAAACTATCCGTATGCCCCGTCCCAGGTCAAGCAATTTCATCACAAGATGGCGGCTCTGCAGCATTTTCCTCCATGCAAGTTTTTTTGGAAGGGGTCCACGGCTGGAAATCTCCCATAATTTTTTACCTAGAGCCAAAAACTAAAGTTTTTCTGGTTCCTGATGCAAGCGACGTATATAGGATTTTTCGATAAAACGCCGAAAATGTCATCAAAATCGACACAAAATTGCCAATTTAAAAATAAGCTAAGCAATAAAAAACAAAATCCTACGTACGTCGCTGGAGAAATCATTTGTTCGAGTAACATTTCCGGCCAGTTCAAAAAAGTTTTCAGTACACATGGGATATACATAAGAGGTGTTGCGGCAGAATTGAAAATTTAAACATTTATGAATTGTTTTCATCTTCCATGCTTTGGTATATCATTTTTAAAAACACATTTTCGACTAATCAATAACCCCTTAATGGTACTTAAAGTACACTGATAAAAATCCAAACGTTAATTCTATTTGCTTCAAACCACTTAAAATTCATATGAAGAAGAAATGCTAATGTTATCATGCGCACACATACCTTCTATGTGTCAACTGTATAAACTATGTATGTACACACATAGGTAATATGTGTGTATTGTTACAGAATCGGGTTTCGCGTGCATTATAGTTATGAACAGGAGTCGATCCAGAAAAAAATTTCAGAATGAGTCCGAAGTTTCGATTTTGAAATATTTGTTGTACAATATGTAATATGTAATATTCTCATTTAATTAAAATCAGTTTCGGTGGTTGAATCTGGTTTGAAATTATTTTGAATTTAGAACGAATTTAAAATAGAAACTATTTTAAAATTTCTCAAAAAGTTAAAAAAAATCGGGGGGGGTCCGGACCCCCAGGACCCTCACCCTGGATTTGCCGCTGGTTATTAAATGTGAATGTAAGATTAATATTTCTTGTAAATACACACACTAGGTTTATGTGCCAGCAAATAGTGTCTATATGCCTCAGCTAATTGCAAAAATCTATGTGTAAAATCAATAGGCATAACATTTCCTTTTTTTGAGTGCAACTAATTTGGCTTGTAAGACTTTTGGCACTGCGTGGTATACAGCTTTTTATGTGCCATAATGGTGGTCTAAACTGTTTAGTTCGTAATACGTTTGATTGCCCCTTTTTGACAATAATCGTTTACGCCAGTTTGACAGCCACGCCCAGTTGACAATGTCGGGCGTTCATTGAATAAACATACAACGCATTGGACTAACGTAGGATAACTTTCTCTCACTGGACGGATGACGTAGGCGATTATTGTCAGAAAAGGGCAATTAAACGTATTGCGAACTAAACAATTTGGACCGCCATTATGGCACGTAAAAAGCTGGATTGAAGATTTAGTGCTTACCCCTCGACATTGAGTCCTATGGCTCAGACTAGGGCTCCAAATAATAAAATATTACATACCTTCCTGTCTCTTGCCATTTGATTGTGGTAATACCGTAAAAATGGAAAATAGCCATTTTATAATGAGTAAAAAAGGGAAAAAAATGACAAATTGTTAACTTCAGATTATGGCAAAATACGGATCACCGATACCTGGCGTAAAACTTTCAGTGTATCTGCCTGTGTTTGCAAATGCAATCTGGCCACCCTGCCTCAGTACGCGAGAACTGTCAGAATAGCGCACGTGTGGAATGTTTTTATTTTTGTGAACGATGTGAACCGCATTTTATTGTTTTCCATTGTTATTTATTTAACGTTTATGAAGCAAACTACAGTGTTTCTGATATTATGAAGATTCGGTAGATATTTACCCTTCAATAGTATTCTTAACTTCCCTTACTAGGTAACGCAATCTTTTGCTTCAGACCACAGAAACACGTCCGGCTTGGATTCTCCGGTAAGGCTAAAGCTCAACGCCGAACGAATCAACCAAAAACTAGGAAAGAAATCCGCAAGGATAAGCGGCAGCAGAAGAAAATCAATCGGTTTAATTACCACAGCCGAAAAAAGAAGGATCGCTATCAGCATGGAGAGGAAAAAGACGACGGACCCGTGAGCAAACGAAAACGTGATGCTGACAGTGATGATGAGGCTGAGAATGACTTCGATGATGAAGAAATTGATTCCGATTTCGAGGAGAATGTGAATACCGAAGGTGAAGCTCCTGCAGGAAAAAATAAAGAAATTCGATCGGAAATAATGAGTCAAATGGAAAAAGAACGGCAAGATGAGCTGCGAGAGTTGAAAAGTTACGAACAGGGGCTGAAAGATAAACGGATTGAGCAACTGCAGGCAGCCAACGAAGAGGATGATTTGATGATTAAAAAGTACGAGAAGCTACTGAAGATTAATCGACGGAAGAACAAGGAAGGTGTTCCAAAGAGTTTCAACGACGGATTGGATTACGCTCTGGAGCTTTGCACGGAGGATAATGTGCAGAAAATGTATGAAGCCGCCAAAGAAGCGGCAGCTTTGAAGAACAATTCAGAGGACGAGTTTGCGGATGATATGGGTGAAGTGTTGGGAAAACGGAAACAGGAAGCTCTTAATCGTAAAATTCCGAAAAAGAGAAAAAAGTCCCAACTGGAGAAAGATAAAACGAGAATGGAGAAGCTGAAGGAGATCGAGAAGAAGTACCTCGGGGATGACGACTTGGATAGTTTGGACGGGTTTGATTCGGAACTGGAAGTTGATCCGAATGAAGATGATGAAGACTATTCCGAAAATGATGAACTGTATGATTCCGAGGAGGTGAATAATTAGAAATGCATTTTTTTATTGTTTATTTTACTTATTGCTATTTTTAGGATAATTCTGCAGATTCTGAGAAAGCAGAAGAACCAATGCCTAAGAAGAAAAATAAGGGCGATTCTAAACAGGTGACTTTTAAGGAAAAAAATATAAAACCTAACGGTAAAAAACAAAAACTACAGGAAAACCCGGAATCTGACATCGAAGAGGATTCTGAATTTGATGAAGTTTTTGGTGGTAGCGATGGTGCTTCGGATGCAAGCGATTGTAGCAGTTCAGAGGAGGCCAATCAAGTACCCACCAATAATCAGTCATCGAAAGCCTCAGATACCTGGGAAGATATCTACGGTCGTAAACGAGATAAGGAAGGAAACGTGATTAAGGAGGAATCCAGTAAAGGCAAATACATACCACCGCATTTGAGAGCCCGATTAGAATCTGGAAAACCGAAAGATGCCAAACAGCAGGAAAAGCTTCTTAGATTGAAACGTCAGCTTAAGGGCCAGCTCAATCGACTGGCGGAATCCAACGTTCATAGGATTTCGATTGAATTAGATAATTTGTATATGCAAAATTCGCGCTTCGATATGAACAGCACCTTAACGAATCTGATTACCGAAGCAATAGTATCGCAGTCGCTTTCGTCCGAGAGAATGGTGCTTGAGCATACGCTACTGGTTACAATTTTGCATGCCAATGTCGGTTCCGAAGTAGGGTCACATTTTCTGGAAACGATTGTAGAGCGATTCGACGAATTAATCAAGAATATCGATACGTTCGAGGTGGAAGATAAAACGTTGGATAATTGTGTGCTTATATTGTGTCATCTGTACACGTTTCAAATCTTTAAAAACAAACTAATCTATGACGTGATCGATCAACTGCTCGATAAGTTCAATGAAAAAGCGGTTGAATGTATTCTATTGGTGCTACGGTCGATCGGATTTGTGCTGCGCAAGGATGATCCCCTGGCGCTAAAGGAAATGATTCAGAAGGTGCAGAAAAGAGTAACGGAAGCGTCGGATGAAATGAAAAACGAGTAAGTATCTCAACTACCGAGTGTGAATTAAATTTTTATTTCCTATATTTTGCAGTGCTCGTGTGAAGTTCATGATGAACTCTCTGTTGGCAGTGAAGAACAATAATATGAATAAGATCCCCCAATATGATCCAAGTCTAGTCGAACATTTCCGTAAAATTTTGAAAGGTATGATCACCAGTGGAAAATATGTTAGTACATTGAACATCGGCTTGGAAGATCTTTTGAAAATAGATGAGCGGGGCAAGTGGTGGTTAGTTGGTTCGGCTTGGCACGGAAACGTGGATAACAATGGGAAGACCAACCAGACTACGTCGTTTGGTGATGGAAATGCCTTTAGTCAGCAACTGCAGGATCTTGCTCGTAAACAGCGAATGAATACAGACGACAAGCGGAATGTGTTTTGTGTGATCATGAGTGCCGAAGATTACCTGGATGCATTTAACAAGATCCTACGGTTAGCCATCAAAGATCAGCGGGTGGTCGTAACTGTAATAATTCACTGCTGTTTATCTGAGAAAGATTACAATCCGTATTACGGTGTGCTTTCGCAGAAATTTTGCGACTACGATCGTCGCTATCAGTTGGCAATCCAGTACGCCATCTGGGATCGGTTGAAGGATATCCATTCGCTGAAGCAAGTGCCCGCAAAGCACCTGGCTAAATTACTAACCTACTTAATTAGCGAAGGTGGGTTGGCGGTGTCTGTGCTGAAAGTAATTGAATTCGCGGAAATCGATAAAACGACGCTTCGGCTGGTGAGGCAAATCATGCTGGGAATTCTGCTGTTGGAGGATGAAAACAAATGCCTGCAGGTTTTCAATCGTATCGCGCCCAGTTACAAGCTGAAAGCGTTCAAGGATAGTCTGCGTCTATTTTTGCATCATTTCTTGCTAAAAGGAAGTGATAGAAGCACCGTCGGAAAGCAGGAAATGCAGCTGCTGCAACAACGAATTGGGATGGCTGAACGGATGCTCAATACTTCCGATATGAAAATACAATTTTGAGTATTTTGTTTTCCTTTCTATCCCGACTTAACAAAGTGTTAGAACTTGAAGGAATTCCCATTTGTAATAAAACATTTGATAACGACATCTTCCAGGTTTGTATTTCATTTTTCGAATTTATTTCGCCGTTTTCACCGTCAAAAACATTTTTTCTTAGGTTTGTTTTTTTTCGTTTTACCAACAACTTTTGACTGTCATTTGCATGCATTTGTGTGCTTCTGTTCAGCATCTTTGATTTCTGCTGAGCCGATATTATTACAAAAATAAGAAGCAGCCGGATTAAGTCTGTAAGCGCGGTACTATTTCCTTTAGATTTGTTTGCTTTTTGTTAGTTTGCTAAGTCTTATTTTAGCACTGCTTTAAAACTAAACTGAAACTATCTAAAATAAATGCCAACTCATGTATGTACGTTAAAATTTTTGCTTTGTTACCATCTCGAAGAAACAAACTTTTATTCCGACAGTGAGGAATTTTCAAACAGATTAGGCTTCAACTGCGTTTTTTACGTGTGACAGAAAGGGCAGTGTGAAAAAATTTTGAGTACAAGGTATAAAACCAAAACCTGTATGAGCTATTTTTAATAAACTGGTTAAAACTACAATATACAGAGAATTGATACTGTTTTGAAACGAAAATAAATACGAACTAAATTTTTAGCTGAACCTCTGTTGTCACTAACCAATAGGATTGTAGAAAAGATTGCTTCCTTTATATAATAACATTCAACGCATTCTTGTTTTGTTGTTGTTACATTCAGTATTAATTTCTTTAGTTATCCTATTACAGTTTTTATTTTCTTCTTTTGTTTTTTTTATTAATTAATAGTCATCTTTGTTTCCCACTTCAATTATTTTCTTCCTAATTCACTTATAGTAGCCGGTATTTGTTTTCTTGTCCATCTTGAATCTCCAAACCTTTCGCGCATTTAGTCGTGTCCGTAATTGCCGGCATCGGAACACTCTTTTCATTGGGGGACTGCTTGCTTGCTGGGTTGGAAGGGGGTTTTAGCATATTTCATGCACGCTGTACATCTTCGATGATCAATTGTATTGTTTTCCTGTAGAAGGTAGTAGAAAAAAATCGTGAGTAAAGTCAATCTCGGATTACATCTTGAGGGTATACATTTTATAGGAAATTTTGTTTTTTTTTTAAACATTAGCTGTCTTTTACATTCTATTACCATCTCGTTGATAATTGCATTCTTAGTTTGAAAGAGTCTAACTCAATGCGATATCTACATTCTTAGTTTAGTAGTTCTAGATTGAAAGTGAGTCCTCTGTATGGGGACTTAACGTTTCAGTCTTTTGTTTGGTATTTGTCTGTCGGTGGCGTTCCGAACGAGCGCGAGAAATCTCAATGCCTCGAGATGGATTCGAAGAAATTTTCCTAGATTTTGATGGTGTTGAATTTGTCGTTTTATAATGTCTCTAATCCCGATAAACATTTTGTTTTGTTTCATTTCAGAGAGCGAGTAAAGGCGCCAAACCTAGGCGCATTAGCCAGGACAAGTTTAAATACCTCTGTCCCATCCCAGAAAGTAAGGACCGAAGGAGTGACATTAACCTTATTAGCCAAGTCACTCCCAACGATTTATC
This sequence comes from Topomyia yanbarensis, assembly GCF_030247195.1. NCBI lineage: Eukaryota > Metazoa > Arthropoda > Insecta > Diptera > Culicidae > Topomyia > Topomyia yanbarensis. Next base: position 33,522,391 of record NC_080672.1, on the reverse strand, counting down.
AAACCTTTAAACTGAAACGGTCGGTGCGGTTGTCCACATTTCTTCCTTACTCAAGGTTCAAAACGATTCGTTGATTAAATTCTTCATTAGGTAATAATTTGATTCATCATCTTCATTTTGTACGCTGCACAGTTGGCCTGGCCGCTTTAATGATTGTGTCGCACACATTATGTGCCATAATCATTAATATTGACAAGAAAAATTGTAGGCGATCGTCTGAAATTTTCCAGGATCCCTACATGTATTGGCTATGTATGTGTAGACTAGACTAGACTAGTCATGGGCTGTCTTTTAGATTCTATTACTGAAATTGCGTGGAATTCACGAAATTCTTAAAGATTTGTTAACAACTTCCGAATAGGTCGAGTATTAGGGTTTGTAGCACTAATATAAATCGTGCTGTAATAATGCCATGTGCTTAGAATTTTTGAGCATCTTTTTATCACAAGAAAATCGTGTGTGTGAATTTAGAACAGTGAGTCTAGTTGTGGACGGTATGCAAGCTGGGCTCGATGGCGGATCCAAGACATGTCATATACATTCGAAAAAATATCAGATGTTGTTGCAAGCTGTTCTCGACTTCATTTCGGCAGTTTTCACGCCGCCATCCGCGTTACGGCTTGGTAAGGCCAAACTAGTGTCGAAAGGGTCAATTGTAACTGTCTATCGTATTATTGATTGTAACATTATGAGCATTTCGATTAAAAATCGGCTGACTACCTCAATTGGTTATTTGAATAGACTATTCCTATACAATGATGAAATAATTTTATTATCGTTTCAGTTAGTAGAATAATAAAGTAATCGGATCTCTTTTTTGGATGGTAAATCAGTGAATGCCTGACGAGCAAATGTTCCTGAGTCGATGGCTATAACTGTCAGTGTGAGTCTATCTTCTGACCCCGCACAAAGTAGAAGCCCAAAATCGCTACGCTATAGGCACCAGTGAAGCAAGCCAGCGCTTTGTTCTATATACAGTGCAGAATCAGTATAGTACCGTTGCCCTCGGCTGCGCAGTGAGATGAGTCTGCCAATGGAAACAAAAAAAGGCCGTGCTACGGGATAACACAATTTCGATCGTTAAAGTTAAAATGGAGCTTAATTTCGCGGAAGTTACGTACATTCAGCTACACCACGTCAAAAACTGTGTCTTGATTACGTTTAGAAGTTTAGCACAGGCAGAAAACTTCATTGCAAAGAATCACATGCAACTAGAGGTCGTATTACACCAGAATCAAGATCCCCGTGTATATGTAAAACTACTTGGTGGACGTTCGTATCCATGATTTGGCACCGCGCACTAAGGAAGATTACAACAAACGAATTATGTTGCAATACGGAATTCTGGAATCTATACGGAATGATACTAAGAGACATTTTTTCAGCGGCATTCCCAACGGCGTTCATATTGTGAGGATGCGAGTGACTAAACCAATACCTTCTTACATTACTTGCGAATGCAAATTACCGAAGGATGGCGTAATCTATAATCAAATGCCGATAATCACATATCCTGGATAGATCCCAAAATGCAAATTCTGTAACCAGACAATGCACTACGGTAAAACATGCGTTGAAGCAACTAATCAAAACTCATCTACTACAGCCAACTCTAACAAGCAACTCTAACCAATAATGAGGGGACAATGACCACGAAAACCGCTCCCAGATCAACAACTAGCATCGCCAACAAAGAAGCAAACACCGATGAAGACGGATTTACAACAGCAACCAGTAAGAACAAGAAACATATAAGAACCTCTGACCATGAACAGCAAGAAAGCAGTATTGATGATGACATGGACGTAAACGATAACTCGAGAAAAGGCAGACTGAATGATTCCCAAGCTGCGACGGATAAGGCAACTAATCCCAACAAACAATTTTGCTGGATAATGGCTTAAACAGTTCTAGTTCAGCTTATTCTCGCTGGTTAAAGGCTTGTTCAGCTTTCGATGTTTGTTGGGATGCTTCACCGCCAAAGAAAAGGTTCTCAACACGCAATAGTAAACTGCGTCGACAAGATCTGGCAGACAGACATTCTTAGTATTATTATTTTTACTTATTGTAAAAACTTAAAAAATCCACAGCCGGAGTTCAATTCGTGCATTTGATTCGATTCATTCGGGAAGATCGGATTGGATAAATTACGTTACGATTAGTTTACCAACGCACGTGAACCATCCATTCCCAGTTAGCAAAGTATAATAAAATTGTAACAGGATGCAATTGTCGTTTACGTTAAATCAATATCATTCGCCTGCCATTAGACGAGTTGAAGTGATTGCATGTTACATGTGTGCTTTTCTTCTTCTGCTTTATTGGTCTATTTTTGAAGTACCTCTAGTAGTTTGCTTTTCCACTTTTCATACATACCAAAAATAATAACGGCCAATTCATATGCTTTTACTTAATATATTTGCATCTTTTTTCTTTGTTAGACATTTTCTTTTTCCTTTCATTTCTATATCTTAAATTAGATTCCTTCTAACACTCACTAACACAATCAATATTCTCTCATATAAACTCACGATTTCTCTCCTTTCGAACATACACACACTTCTGGCCTTCGCGATAAAATAAACCTGGTCACAAACCCAAACATGCAATTGTAATCATATTTTTTTGGGGGACATCGTTTGACTAAGGTTTTGCTCAGGAACACAAACAGTGTCTCCATTTTTTGGAACTAGCGTCAATCCGGCGCCAGCTTAGCCCTGTCACTAATTTTAGTGACGAAGTCGAACCGCAAATTCCGCAACTAATTTTTTAATGCCCTGAAAAGCACAAAAGTGACTATTTTGGCCAGTTTTTCATGAAACCAATTGGATGTCTTTCGGCATGAGTCTTATAATCTTGTAAGCATAAGCATAAGAGATCGCCCGTGAATAGGCCATGTCTTATAATCTTGTATAGTTTAAGTTTAACAAAAAAACGGGGCTAACAAAGAAATGAAACGCAAGCTGCGCGGATCGAATAGTACTGGCCAATCATATCACAGATAATTGGTTTCTAAGAATGAATTTTTCTTCATGTATGTAAGTTATACATACTTAAAAAAAACTAATAGAAGAAAAAAAATATAGCTTTTTCAACAGTGTGCAATACAATTCGCGAATGGATTTGAATTATCAAAACTATCGGCTTATTTCAGTACTGGAGAAAATATACACAGAACTGTCAAAACTATGGATCTAGAGGCTGCCGCGGTAATTACGATACTATTGGGAATTTGTGATGACATCATCACAGTTCGTCGATGGCGGAATGGTTAACGCACTCAACTAGAGATTGGGAGATCGCAGGTTCGATTCCTGCTTGAGGACGACATATCTTTTCTCGGTGTTTCCAATAAAAAGGCGAATTTTCACCGCTTCTTCATTCTCACCGTTCCGGTCATTTTTTCTCAGTTTGTCTTCCAGTGGACACGTTCATAAAAATCCTGATCAAAAACTCTCCAAAGAAGACATTAGTAGTGTGCAAGATTGTTAGATAGATTGTCAAAGTCAATTTGACATGAGATTTTGACGTTCATATGTTTGTTAGTTGGACAACGGTTCAACTAGCGGAAATCCTACTAAAAAGCAGTCCAGTTAAAAAGTGTCCAACCACCGAAACACGACTCTATTACACCAAAAGTTGGAAGAATTAAGGAAAATCGAATTTGCTGACCAGATTGGTTTCATTGAACGTCGTGAAATCAGATTGGCCCTGTAAATTATGGAAATTTTGGGCTTAGAGCAGTTGTAGTTTCGAGCAATTCATCGAGTAGGTGTTGCGCTGCTTATAGGGTAGACGAGCCCTTATTCATCTCATTAGTCAGGATGTCACACTATTTCGTTGATAACTCGACTTAAAGTGACAGGATTGCGCTTAAATAGGTATCATCATCTTTGCTTCGTTTCTAAGAAGCAGCACAGTTAAAATTTTTGCCTGGAAAATGTAAAATGCTCACGTTTGAGCGAAGCGAAAAGTTGACTACAACGTATTTATCTCACCATTTGAGCTAATGCGTTGAATAGAGATAGCAGATGCTGCTCTAAATAATGTGTTCAAATGGGTGGGATGAATAGAGGTGCTAAGATGAATTAGGGAGCAGTAACCCTATTTATAATTCTTTTACAATCTTCTAATACAATAATCCTTTCAAAATGAGTGTACTGCTAGTTAGGTCCTTTCAAATCAGTTAGGCTCTTTTGAAATTAGTTAGGTTCTTTCATAATCAATTAGACCCTTTCATAATCAGTTTGGTTATAAAAATCAACTGGGCCCTTTTATAATTTGTGATAAAAACGTAAACAAAATTTTTCATAATCAATTATTCCGTTATGTAAGTGCTCGTTTATATATTGTTTAGCGAAAAACCTGAAAATTATATTTGTTTACATTTTGCAGTTAGGCCCTTTTCAAATCTTTGGCTAGAACTGATTGATTCAAACAGATACGCGGTACCGGGAGCACGTCGTTTGGCATAAGTTCGTTTGGCATAAATTCATTTGGCATAAGTTCATTTGGCATAATGTTCATTTGGCATAACCGTAGGTGACACATACGGTCGTTTGGCATAATGTTCATTTGGCATAATGGTCGTTTGGCATAATTTGAAATATACATTGAAATCTCTGTTATATTAGGCGTTGACGATGCCTAATGTGGCTACGCTACATCGCTTTAAGCGTGGTGCTGTCCGACATCGCTCCGCTCCGTCGGACTTAAACTAGCTGATAGCCCTATGTTTAAGTAATCCGGGCAAACGAGTGGATCACAGATTTGCTTGCAAGGGGCTGCCGTTCCGACGGGGGTATACAGATTCAAAGAACTGCTCATGTTTGAAAGAAGGAGTCAACTCCTAAGTTTAAGTAATCCGGGCAAACGAGTGGATCACAGATTCGCTTGCAAGGGGCTGCCGTTCCGACGGGGGTTATGCCAAACGACCGTATGTGTCACCTACGGTTATGCCAAATGAACATTATGCCAAATGAACTTATGCCAAACGAACTTATGCCAAACGACGTGCTCCCCGCGGCACCTTGTCGTGTTTGAGCCACTTAGATGTGTGTGCAAATACCAACGTTACCGAAAATGTATAGCGTTTACCGCTTATTGTACCGTCTGGACGTTACAGTCGTCATGTTGCTCGTTCTGCAAAAAAGCAACAACTGATTCAAACAGACACGCGTCATCGCGTGGAGCCACTTAGGTGCTTACTATTAATGGAACTGCCTGAAAAATCTTCAATTTTGTCTTTTTTCGTGAAATTTTCAATTTTACCGATTTTCAAGACTGCTTTTATCGCAGAGATAATAAATTATTAATATTTAAGTTAGGCGTTTCTGAATTGGCTTGTCCATTTAGTAATAAATAAATTATCAGCGCGCAAACCTTACATAATTTCGTTACATAGGAAATATGTTAAAATTTATAATGACACTTAGCCCCAGATAGTGGAGTAAGACATTTTTAATGTCAAAATGGCCACATAGCAGAGGGTTGGATACAAGTCATTATCAGTTGTGAGCGCAAATCTTGGACTTCTTCTTCTTAAAGCTGATGAGAATATTGCCCCAGAGTTGAAAATTGGAAGCTGCAATCTTTGGGAATCCGGTCCAATGCACTACCCCTTATGTAACCCTGGGCTATGATGATGTCCCGAGAAGAACATACGTTACCAACTAATTTTAAATCAGACCGGACTAAGTCGCAAAATCTAAAAAAATGAGAAAATTATAGCACGGGATAAAGAGTTTCTTCTGCTACATTCGACTTCTGCCAGATTTGGAATATGTTACAATAAGCAAAAATTATGACAAAAGTTCATTTCCAATATAACTTAAAGGGTGTTGGGATTCAAACTGTAATCACGTTCTCTCGAAATCAATCAAATGTCACGTAGTCCGGTCTGACTTAAAACCGTCCAGCTACGTCCTGTCAGCCCCAATACTAAGTTCTTACGTTAGCACAGCTTCAAACAGTGATTCTATCACATGCTGCGATAATTCACTTGACTTAGATCTGAATCGTAAAGACTCGAAAGATCAGAGCTTCCAACTGTGTGTGTAATTTTATTCATTCGAACTGATGTGCATTAATAAGTTAGATACTTCAACGAGTCATTCCATGAAGACATTGGTATAATTCAACACGGCATCACGGCGAAACTACATTGCATGTGTCACATCTTTTATTGAATTGCACTCTTTGTTGTTTAGAAGTTATTCAGTGTCACGGAAAGACAATAGAATATTGCATGATAACGCAATAAAAATGAGTTCAGTGAGTTTATTCACTTGGTTAGTATTCAAAAGTGATTCCAACCCAGTTTCTCGTACGGTGGTGGAACCAAAAAAATCAGTCTATGTAAAAAACTACTCTTAAGTCAGGGTAACAAGTTTCATTCAATGTCCTATCCTTTGTCTTTTGCTGACAATACCCTGTTGTTAACGCACTCACCGTTGACGCATTTTTTCGATTACCAAACGTGAGTTTAGATAGGTTGTGATTCTGTTTAAGGTTTTGCTGAAACTTATCTAAACAGTTGCATTTTTTTTTCCTTTTTTATTTCGACTATGTTAGTCAAATTTTCTTTTTTACGTTTTAACGACATTCAATTAGCTAGAGATTACTGGGTAGGGAATGTTATGAAACTTAGAGCCATAGTACTCAAGTGAGAGCAAGGATGTGAAGTAAACAGATCGGAAAGCTAGAAGTGGCAGGGTCATTAGAACAGGCTTAATATCATGCGGGCTTAATTTTTGCCTTCTGATAATGAGGGTCGAGCTTAGGCAGAATAATCTGTTTACTTCACATCCTTGCTCTCACTTGAGTACTATGGCTCTAAGTTTCATAACTTTCCCTACCCAGTAATGTCTAGCTAATTGAATGTCGTTAAAACGTAAAAAAAAAATAAACAGTTGCATTTAAGAATTTTTTGGAGTCTCAAATAACTATTCAAAATTTGTGACCTGGCCTACCGCATTGCATTTGGAATTTGTACGGGGGAGTAAAATTAGAAGGAAGATTAAAGGTAAATTGTGATATTAAGGTGGAGATATGTGGAAGCCAGTAACGCACGCTTGTTGCTAGGCACCGACTCGCTTGTTTACATTGAGAAAAAATGGAACTCGAAGTGACAATTCAAACACACAAATGAGAGTTTTCACACATTTTCCTTCGGTCATATGCACAGTGGCAGAAAATTTGAAGTTTTGCTAGTAAACGATTAAAGTTTCGCGGGTATTTTTGCAGTGGTGTGCGATTAAAGAGCCTTTGAAAATGTGCTATAAAATTGAGAAGAAAAATAAGTGTGTTTCGAAAAGAAACCCCAATTGAAGAGTTGAGGGTTGATTGTATAGGAAAATGTTCTAGCTTCCTCAAGTAGCAGTTTCGTGGAACACCGGCAAGGTTAGTGTTTTGAAAAACGTATTTTTATGTTTGTTCATGTCAGATGCATGGTTAGGCAGGGTGGAGGGGTGTGTGTGGCGTAGGAGCTATGTTATGGCTCGCTTGTATAATGTCCTTAAAGGTAAATATTGTGACATTCCATTAAATCGCTCAGTTTTTCTTTAAATGTAGGCAAACCTACGTGCCTGAAGTATGCAACTTTACACCTGAAATATATTCCAGGAAGTACAGGGTGCGCCATCTGGATGTATCCTATTTCATTGAACAAATCCGCCATCTTCCAGCCGACGGGCACCTTACCACACCGCAGCCGCATACAATCAAGTTCTTGCAGAGCAAATTTCCAGGACCCGTTGTCTCAAAAAATGGTAATTTGGAAATGCCCTGCTCGTCCTCCGGATTTAACAGTACCAGATTTTTTTCTGTGGGATTACTTGAAAAGTAAAGTTTGTTATAGCAAATCTAAGAACCTTGACGAACTCTAAGCTAATACGAAGATTTTTTTTTCAATAGGTCCAATCTACAAGAGAGCCTCTTTTTGTTTACTTTCTCTTCCGCGAATTACTCACTCGGTCACTTTTCTGATTTTCTTTCAACTGTTTACGTAATAAACTAGTAAAAACCTTGGTCTTTCGAAACATACTGATAAATGTTTAAAATGCTTTTGGGGATTGCAGTAATAATAAAAAGAGAAAGCGAAAAAAGAGGACTCTCATTTGCAGATTGGATCTAATGAAAAAAGTCTTCATATGCGAGCTGAAATTGCAGCGATTAAGCCCGAAATGTTGTCCAATGTCATGCAAAATGCCCGCAAAAGAGCTGCCTTTTGTGTGTCAAATGGGGATGATCATCTAATCGACGTTGTATTCTAAACCTGGTCTATAATAAACGGTATAAAATATCCTAAAAAACTTGTTTGCTTGTGAAAATCGGTTGAAAAATAGCGGAGTTGTTCAATGTTGAAAAAGGATACACCCAGCTGGCGCACCCTGTACGTAAAATTTAACTGAAGAGAGTTCTGGGATAGAATGTCTATATAGCTTGTAAATAGTTCAATGGTTCGAATAAGCGGAAAAAACATTTTTCTACTAACATTCGTCAAGATTAGAAATAAATTTTTTTCAGCTTTAATCTTTACTTTTATCTATGAACCCAAGTAATGATTTTAAATAATTCATCTAAACATACAGTCAAAAAATTAAAAAAAAAACAGTTGTTTCAGTTTAAAATCATACTTCTACTGAAGGACAGGCAGTGCTTGCAAAAAAAAACAAATAAGTATTCTATTCTAACATTGAACAGCTATAACATTTTTCAAGAACATTCTAGCGCCAACTTCCATCTGCAAAGTTTTTGAGTTCCTAGACATTGGATCTACATAAGTGATTGCATGCTATACTGGCTACAATCGAAAGTCAGTCGCATGGGAACATGAACATGGGACTGATTTGTGATTATGGGCATATTAGAAAAAAACTGGAGGCTTAAAATCCCAATGCAAAAACTAGGGTAGCCATACGTGAAACGTTCTGATTCTCAACTGTCTGGCCTGGTGTCCTGGAAATTCGAAGAAAATGCTTGATTTGTAATAACTCTTTTATGCAACTTTTTGCTTTCCTCAATAGAGTAGTTCAAAGAGTATGAAACGATTGGAATTAGAAACTAACTCAGTTTTGAGGTCAAGCATAAACGGCATTACTTTTTGATGGGGGCATATTTCAACCCCAACTAGATAACAATAATATGTTATATCAATTTATCAATATATCGAGAAGAAATGCATTTTTCTCTATTTCATCCGTTCAATACCAAACTTATACTCCTTACGTTTCGCCAAAAACTAGTCAGCAAAAAGATTTGAGTGTTACGGAGAGTTATATTTTCAAAATTGTCGTATTTTCACTAGCAATATTCTCACCTGTTTTTCGTGCATTTGGCATCGGATGACCACACTCTTCTACTACACTGCTTCGGAGTCAGCGTGTGTGCCGTGATGGGTTGGATCTAATGAAGAAGACGACTTTTGTCACAAGCGTACGCAGAATTACCATCCTAAATCAACAGTGAGTGATCATTTCTTCCAACATGGCAGCAGAGACCAATACCTAAGTGTTATTTAATGACAGTTTTGTCTAGCAACTGCCTTCATGAGCTTTCTTTGAATCGAAATAAGCCAATTGTTTTGTGTTGACAACGTAGTTTTCTCTTCTTTTTTTTGTTAGAAAATTAAATATTTTATTCAACATAGCATTCTGTTAAATTTTGTTTCGCGTTTGGAATAAGATGTTTGTCAGCCCTTCTCCTTGTTTTGCTTGTAATCTCGCTACCTAGAGTGTTCTGAATGCATTCTGCCTTTTGTGTGTGTGTCACGGATAATTTCCTTCAATTATTGATTTTGTTTCTTGTTTGCATTAAATTATTATAATATTTTTATTATATTATATTGGTTTTTGTTTTTCTTTAAATTTATTATAATAATTAATGTGTTTCGATTTTTCTTGCCCTTCTGACGTTGGTTTTTGTTGTAGCAGTTTACAAAAAAGGGGAACTTTTTCTCTTGCTCTTACCAACGCTGAACACGCGCTCTTCTGTGTCTGTCTCTCGCTCTCTCTCATTCTCTGCACCCGACATGGATTGGTTGTGTATGTGTGTCTCGTCTCGTGAAAGCCGCTGCTTAGTTTTTGAGTGTGTATTTTTTGCTGCTGCGTAATGGTCTTCTCACCTCGTTTGATTACTTTATCCAGAAAGTATTATCTTAATATTGGTTTTCCTTTAATTTGCAATAATAGCTGTATACTAAGAGTTGTAACTGTGTGTGTGTGTGTTTGTGTATTTGAGTGTTTCTTCTTGCTGTTAATGAGTCTGATCTTTTGTCTGGTTTTATTTCTCAAATTGTGAATAGAAGGGGAGGAACGTTTTTTTGCAATAATAGATTCCTCTGTCGTGACTGTGTTGTTTTTGTTGTAGCTCAATAGTAGTAAGTAGTAGTTGAATTTTGCTGAACTTTTCTGTTTTGATTACTCTTATCTGTGTGTCGTGTGGTTGCAATTCGCGGGATGTTGTAGTAAGCAACGGGCGAGGTATTAGTTTTTGTCGGCAGCTGTGTTGTTCTTGATGGCAATCACAGTTTCTTCACCACATGATTTAAGAACGGTACACTGTTAGGACGAAAGAAGAGAAACATAAAATTAGTTTTTGCTTTACTTACATATCACAGTTATGCACTGCTTATAATCGAAAGTCAATACTAAATCCCATAGAACATGAGATAAATGTGCGATTATGGGTAGTGTGTTTGTTAGATAAACCGCATATAACAGACGCATAAGACTCGGTTTCAAAATTCGTATGAATACCTAAACTATCGTTTGAAACAAAACAATCGACAAAGACCAACGCGACGAAAGAAGGACTACAATTGGAAACTTGGAACTACAAGTCGCTTCATTGCATAACATTGCAGGAACGTTCTTTGACGGAAACTGAAGGTGTGGACAATGGACTACATTCTACCAGAGCGGTGGCACAACAAATGAGCTGAGGTGGTAACCATTGTTGTGTTGGGCAAGATACGTTAATGCGTTATCAAATGACAGGTGATTATCGAAAGTATGTGTGTAGTGAATATTAAAAACCTTTTGTTCAACTACAGCATTATCGTCGTGCATTGACTTCACTTATCGAGACAGGAGGACGAGAAAGATGCATTTTACGCGCAGTTGGATCGTGTCTACAACTGCCCTCGGCGAGGAGTTAAGATGTTGACTACGAGAACGCCCAGATAGTTCGGGAGGTACTGTTTTACCCATCTTTTTGCGAGCTTGTCGTTAGTCGCTTGCCAATCGTCCGTGTTTGCTCCTTCTTCTTCGCCGTACAATATTGGTGTCCAGGTAGTTGGATCATGCTTCGCATCGTTTCAAATGATAACCACTAACGATGCGTGAACTTCGAAGCCTCCCGAGCAATTGTAGTCCGAAGCAGCTTTTTTCCCCACATACCACGTTCTAATCAAAGAGAAATTCCTCTTCGACATCACACATGTTCGCACTTATCGCAGTGCGATCATCTAGCAATGATCAACTGCCATGAGAGCGGCTCAAACACAGGGGAGAAGCATTGGATAGAACGCTCCACTGGGTGATTCCGAATATCTGGTACCAGAAGACTTTACCGAAGTATTCGTTAGAGGGAGTAGTAATTCCTATCTATAAATTGGATGACAAACTGGATTGTGGCAACTACCAAGGCAATCACTTTGTTTAACGCCGCCTACAAGGTGCTCTCCCAAATTCTTTGTCTCCACCTGTTACCGTTAGCAAAGGAGTTCTTAGGACAATATCAAGAGGGTCTCACTAATGCACACGTCACTACAAAGCCAATATTCGGGAATCGACAAGTCCTACAAAAATGTCGCTAATAGAACGTGCCTACTCATCACCTGCTATGGCATATAATAAATAAGTACTAGTTCCCATACAAACTGAACGACATCAAAGTGACAATGGATCGAGTGATCTATTACGTACGAGTATCTGGAACACAAATTCGTAAAGGGCTACGGCAAGATGATGGACTCTCTTGTCTTCCGTTCAGTATCGCTTTGGAAGGCGTGATAAGAAGAGCGAGGATTGACACGAGTGGTGCGATTTTCCGGAAGTCTGTTTAGCTTTTTGGCTTCACCGTCAACGTTGACATCACGCGATATTTTTATTTTTTGTATTTGAACCAAAATACCCCCTTGATCCCAATTGTGGTACTTAATCTAGTTGCACTTCATGATAGACAAACACTTATTTTTAATCGTATTTTGTGACAAATGCTGGTGTAACTCTATTGAAAACCCGCTGAAGTCCGGCAACTGCGCTATGACGACCGTACATGGTTTTCCTCAAAGGTGGACGCAGAAGAGTTTGAGGCGTAATCATGTAGGCAATCGTGCTTACCTTGAGCTTCGAAAAACCTTTCGGTCGAACAAAGTACCACACGAGTCCAAACATCTATAAAACGTTCATTAGACCGGTTGTCCCCTACGGCCACGAAACCAACGAGTATGGTGTAGGTTGACGAAACCAGAGTATGGTGGCGTAGAACCAACGCGCTCTCAGTTTTTTTTTTACAGAAGACAGATGTTGTGAATGAATATCGAAATTTGGAGACGGCGTATGAATCACGAGTTACGACAGTTGCTCGGAGAACCTCCCGTCGTTCGCACTGCAAAAATTGGGCGGCTGGGTGACACTGCAGAAGTACTGCGAATACAACGTGCCCACACATCATTTGTTCACCGATTTCAAATCGATCGAGAGCAGCTTCCCGAGCAACACCGCTTGTTGATTAGCAGTTTCTACAACAAAACTTGTTGAAAAGAAGCGTACATAAATGGTTTCAACTGATTTAGCAACTGAAAAAGCGCACCAGCAAAAGTTTATGGTTATGCAACAAACTGCAGCCATTACATGTTACAAGTGTTGCTTGGGGATGGCAGATAATGCACGAGTACGGTTTTCCGGCTAAGCTAACACGATTAGTCAAAGCGACGATGGTTCGTGTGATGTGCGTTGTTCGAATATCAGGGACACTCTCGAGTCCCTTTGAATCTCGAAGAGGGTTACAGCAAGGTGATAGTCTATCGTGCCTGCTGTTCAACGTTGCGTTAGAAGGTGTAATAAGGAGGGCGGTGATAGACATGAGTGGCACGATCTTAAGAAAGTCCGTCCAGCTTCTTGGCTTCGCCGACGACATTGACATAATGGCACGGAACTCAAAGTCGATGGAGATGTCAGAAATGTACATCAGACTGAAAGCTGAAGCCAGCAAGATTCGAGTTGCCATCAACGTTTCGAGGACAAAATACATGAGAGGAAGAGGTTCTAGAGACGACAATGTGAACCTCCCATTCCGAGTTCGGATTGACGGTGACGAAATCGAGATGGTCGACGAATTCGTGTATTTGGGCTCACTGGTAACCGCCGACCATGATACCCGCAGAGAAATTCACAGAGACGGATCTTGGCGGGAAATCGTGCCTACTTTGGACTGCGGAGGACGCTCCGGTCGAACAAAATTCGCCGCCGTACGAAGTTGATTATCTACAAGACGCTGATTAGGCAGGTGGTCGTCTACGGCCACGAGACCTGGACTATGCTCGTGGAGGACCAATGCGCCCTTGGAGTTTTCGAACGAAAAGTGTTGCGTACAATCTATGGTGGCGTGCAGATGGAAGACGGAACGTGGCGCAGGCGACTGAACCATGAGTTGCATCAGCTGCTGGAAAAACCATCCATCGCGCATACCGCAAAAATAGGAAGTTTGTGGTGGACTGGACACGTCGTAAGAACGTCGGACGACGACCCGATGAAGATGGTTCTTGAGAGCGACCCTACAGGAACAAGAAGACAGGGCCGAACAGCGAGCACTGTGGATCGACCAGATAGAAGACGACCTGCGAACGCTTCGAAGACTGCGAGGCTGGCGACAAGCAGCAATGGACCGAGTGGAGTGGAGACGGCTTCTGTATACAGCAAGAGACAACAAGGCTCTAGCCTGAACGGTAAGGTAAGTAAGGTGGGCTTGGCATACCGTCAGAATGGCGTACAAAGTAAAATGGTTCTTGAAACTAATCCGACAGGTACCAGGAAAAGAGGGCACACAGCAAGCAAGATGAGTCGACCAAGTTGAAGAGGACCTGGGATTCTTCGTGCCCTACAAGGCTGCCGATGAACAGTCAAGGAGCGAATGAACTGAAGACGACTTTCTGATACAGCAATTGGACAAATAAATAAAAGGTTAATCAACAAGATATAACCTGAAGGCAGCGTTGAAGTATTTTCATGATGCGGTCAATTCAACATCCACAGATATGTTGGGTACAACACCACAAATTCAGCGGAATGGCTGCTACGATACAATATGCCTGACGAGAAAAACCAAGCCAAAATCCGAATGCTTGCAGCGACTACAGACTACCAGTACAGGAAACGATATGGTACGTTGAGGTCAGTCGCAAAAAAAACTGCATTCACGTAAGAAACGTGGGTTTGACGAAAAGGTACTCAATGAGGTAGAGGAAGGCTATGCCAGAAATAACACGATCGGCTCTATTCTCACAGTAACCTCACCAAATAACTGGATGAAAATTCCTTTCACTAGGTTACGTGACTGTAGGCCCGAGATGGTAAGGCACCCCGATACCGATCATGATTAACAACCGTGACGAAAATCTCTGAATAAAACGTACAGGTGTGGGTTCCGGGCAAACACTTTAGGTTACTATTGGACGAACAAAGGAGAAGGCACAATCATGGGCCCTATTCTCACAGTCACGTCACTTGGTGACTAGAAGGAAATTTTCTTCTAGTCACTAGGTGACGTGACTGTGAGAATACGGCCCCATAATGAGGATCGGGATGATGGTCAAGCTGTAGATCCACCCGCGCTAGACGAAGTGCGAAAGGCTAATTGAAAGCTAAAACAGACTTAGTCGTTGGAAAGCGCGGGATCCTGGTTGATCTTCCAAAAGTTGGAAGTGACCGGCTGTACGAAGCAATACACTGCGTGATCGATAAAATCTGAGTGGAAGAAGACATGACCTATCTACAAAAAAGGATCATACAATCTAGTGTGGCTATCGAGACATAACGACCCTCATTACCATCTGATCCTTTGTCAACGAATACCAAAGCGGGATTCGAAAAGGCCGATCATCGATGGATCAGATGTCTACCCAGCAACAAATCCTGGATAAATTCATGGCATTCAACTTTCAGACTCATCATCTGAAACGAACTGTGACAAATGATGCTTGAACATGACTTTCCGACAAAACTGATTCGTATAAAGCTACATAATTGAACATAAAAATGGCCGGAGAGACATCCGACGCGTTTGTGACGCTTGATGATTTGAAGCAGAGTGATGTACACTCTAATTTATTGTTCACCATAGCGCTCCAAAGAGGAAGCCATCGACATCATTGGCGTTGATTGTAGAGCAGTGGAAGAGTCATGCCATTTAAAAGGGATACGGCTAAAACCGAACTTACTCTGACAAGATAAAGTACATGGTAGCTGGTAAAGTGCGAGACAGTCGGAACGGCGTTGGTTCAAAGGTAAATATCGATGTAGTATGGTGCAAGATGGTCGACGAGTCATTTTTCATTGAACACTATCGACATGCGAGGTAAAAGGCGTGCTGTGACATGCGACGATTTACGCTGAAGTTCCGCAGCTTACGGACGCGCATAAACTTTTCATAAATCGGTGGTGCTACCTGTTGCTCTGTACGAACAAGAGGCATGGACTTTGAAGAAAGCACACTATCGATGGTTCTAGGTGTTTCTTAGACTGGTACAGACGCATAAACCACGAGCTGTACTAAGTGTATAAACATGATGACATGAACTGATAAACACAGCAGACTACAGTGGGCTGGATATGTAGCGTAAATGCCGGAAAGGAGTTATGTTCAGTAAAGTATATGGAAAATGTCGACTTCGGACAAACCTCATACTCGCTGGCTGTCTGCAAGTGAGGAAAATGCGCGAGCGCTGGGCGTTCAAGGAACCTGGAGAATTGCGAATCAAAAGCGAATAACCTGGAATTTTCAAATACATTCGGTCATGATTCGGTGCGCCTGGATTGTTTGACAGACAAAAATATTAATTTTGTAAAACAAACTAACGCATGCCTCTGTGGGACAGCAAAATAAGATTTCTTTTTTAAGCTTTATTCTTGTTTACGACCAATACGAGGTTCGTTCGTAAGCGATTCGAACGAATAATAAACCCATTTGATTTTGCTGTCGTAAACGGGAATACAAACCCGTTTCGAACGAATCTTGCATCGTATACAAGAATAAGAGTGGTTATGAATTCTACTTGTAATTTTAATGTGCGACTTTGCTCAGGAAGTGTAATATCACGACCATCAGTACACCATCAGCGAAGAAACTCAAGGACATCAAAAAGCAAAAAAGGACATCCCCGAATAACTAAGATTAGGGCATTCGCTTTTTGGAAAAAT